>NC_056730.1:755934344-756151844 GCF_019279795.1 Protopterus annectens | reverse complement strand
GATTATGAAAATTGCTTACATTGTTGGAAGAAAATGGACCTGATAGTTGCAAAGTTGCTTCTTGGTCTCAAATAGTCAATTGGTGTGCTACTGAAGGAGGAAAGACCTTAATTCCTGTGTCAGAGGTTAAAGGTCAGAGTTTGAGCTTTCGATCAGTTTACAGTACACTGACCACATCTGTAGTTAAAGAACTGACTGATCCTGAGAAAAGGGTTTCTCCTATAACATACTTATGGGTGGTTAAATCTACTTCTAGGAATTCTGCTGTTTTACACCATGCAAGAAAAACAAATGTGAAACAGTTAAAAGATCTGCAAATAGGGACACTATTATATCACCCCTTAGGTGTTCTCCTAAACAAATACAAACCTTAATATATGCTGGTAAAGACTCATGTTGTGAGGTTCCATTTGCAGGGGAATTTTTGGCTAAATGTGACTAAAAACAACTTTGTACTTCCTCGACACAGTATGACAATGTAGACCTAAATATACATCCAAAAGGATGTGGCTTTCTGCAGTTGGTCCTGATTCCATCTCATTTTCTCAGGATTATACCACTCTGTTTTGGATATAAAACAAATTTATGATGTCAGACAGATTTGGACAGGTGTCTGACAAATCTGGACAATTCTGAAAATGTCTGCTATACAATGTGTGCACATTCCTAGTCTGATTACTGTTTCTAGTTGTAGGTCCATTGTGTATTATAAGAGATAGCCAAAACCTTGCTTTCATCTTGGCTCTTTTTAACTGCTAATGTCACAAGAGGAAATGTAGCCATTGCTGAGAATTTGTTCATGCTTTACATTATTGTGAGACATTTTGTAGGAAAAGTAAGAGTAATAAGCACTTTTGGTTTGACTGCCCTCAATTAAAATCATTAGAGGAACAAAGGCAATTAAGCAAGCAGTGCTACAGTCCCACTGAGCAGTATAACTACCTCAGACATACAAGAAGATGTGCAGAATAGTGTTAGCAATGGTAGTGATAGAGGTGAGCAAATTAATCATAGTACACATATTACAGATGATGAGGGTGAAAAAAGTGGTCAGGTGGATACTGTTTCTTTAGAAACAGAGGTTAGTGATTTCAAAGATTATTCTAATGCTAATGGCAAAAGAGTAAAAGAAAGAAAATTGAGGAAGTGTACCACACAGTCTGCAATAAAAAGGGAAAGGGGACATAAAGGGTAACGTAACTGTTTGCTTTCATAATGTTAAAAGTATCGTTAATGAAAAGTGGCTTTTGGGTGTTGTGCAAAGCTGTGAAACTGTTAATGCTGACATTTTTTGTCTCCTGAATATCCGTTTATTGGCCACAAGGCAAAAACAACAGGCACAAGTCTTGTGGGGGTATTATATTGTGTCGTCATTTGGATAAGATTTTTGTAGTTGCATTGCTATTCTTTTAAAAAACAGTTTCATATTATTAGATTCTGTTATTCCTATTCCTGGTTTACTTCTTATATGTGATTTAAAAAGCCCATTTCTGTTTTATGGAGATATACACTCTGACTAATTTGAAAACGTGTAAAATATTTTGTCTTATGCTAAAAATGTATGTCTGTCTCACTTGATGCATTCATAGTTGGTGATTTTTAACTGCCATATTAGGAAAATGAATGGAAAAATTGATATAGACATTAAAATATTTAAGGATGTTCTATCTTGTAGACAACTAATACTGAATCCCCATTTAGGGTCTGCTTATACTAGAAGAACTTTGTCTACTGAAATTAGGTATTTTGCATTTTTATCTGACTTGTATTTGCCTGAATTTCACACAGCGCAATTTCCTGTCTCTGATTATGAACCCATGTTAACCATAATATCTGAAATTACCACACATATATAAGTGTGGAAAGGAGTTAAAAAAACTTACCGATTGTTTGTTATATCCTGTGTCTTGGAAACTGTAAGGTATTAATCTTTGGCATCAACAATGTGCATTTATTGATTACTGTGCTACTTGGTCTGAGTGGTGGCTTCTCCATGAATTTAAATATAAGAAAATGTATTTTATTTAGGAACAAGAGATGGGGTTAGAAAAGAAAAAAGAATATTCTAGCATAGTCATAGAGTATGTGCGGTAACCCTTTGAAATAACGTGACATGCTAGAGCGAGCCCAAAACGCCAAGACTGAATGGATGAAAGACCAGACTTACATGCTATTTCTCAGAATATTCCCTTTACTCTGAGTTATGGTTATTTCAGAGTTGGTATATGTAAGTTTGGGGGTATGGGGTGCAAGAGAGGCAAAAAAATGTTTAAAGGAGAAGAGTCATTTTTGAGACTCATTCTTCTTTGCTATTAGTCTTTTTTTTCTTTTTTTGGCACTTGACATTTCAAGTACCAACATTTCAATAGGGAGCCATATATATATATATATATATATATATATATATATATATATATATATATATATATATATATATATATATATATTCTTTACAACATAATAATCTTTTTTTCTATAAATCATTTAGAGAAATGCTTAAAGACTATCATAGAAGATAAAATGAAAATATTATTTAAATATAATTATGCAGTGAAAGTGAAGTAGAAGTCTCCAATTTTCTGAGTAAAACATTAAAAAGAAACTTTCTTAATGCATTGAATACAGTGTCCTGAAGGTTCATATCTACTGACACATGAAAGTATTATTTCTTTTGTAGAGCGGTGTGCACCAAATTGTATGGAGCTTGCCCAGCCCCAGCCAATACCTATATATGTTCTCTGCCAACTATATCAGAGTCTGATAATGCTACTTTATTTAAACCTATAGTAATGGAGTTACTAGATAGTGTATTGAATAGAGTTGATGTCAGCTCTTTCCCTGGTTTAGATGCATCCCCTTTATTATACTTCTCTGCCATTATTTCAGGAAAAGATTTATTTACAAGAACTTAGTGAATGGATAAAGTTTGGTATATAAGACACTCCTATTTGTGAGTGCATTTTGACATTTATTTACAAGAAAAGGGATAGATTACAAAGACATGCATCTGGAGCATTTCTCCCCGGGCCACTGCTGAAAATTAGCTTTGTTCCAAGTCAGACTTTCCCGGTTAACAAATGTTAAATAATAAATAAATAATTATTAATAACTAATTGGAGGCCATTAACTATTATTAATATACTCAATAGACTATTTTTACATAAAACTTCTGAGAGATTGGCAAGAGTTACTATGAATCCTTTAGACCCAGGTATATTTGGAATATGTGGAAAGACTATTAAAGATGTCCTGGTATTATTAAAAATGATAATTTCCAGCATGCAACAGAAATATGGTTATCACTATCATGTGGTGTGTCAAACTTTTTAACACAGTCACTCATTGTAGTCTATATGATGTTCTGAAAAGCTATGACATCATTAGTTCTATGCTATTTATATTACAAAGTATTTAAAGAAATTCTTGTGTTAGGCCAGTAGTAAATGGATACTTTGAACAGACAATTCCAGTCTATAGGGGAGTTAAACAAGGGTGTTTCCTTATTGGTTTATTATTTTTTTTGCTTATGAATGCTGCTAATATACAATGTTCTAGATATTGCTTACCTTCACAAGTAACTGTTATACCTGATGTACTCCTATAATCATTTATTTCTTATGCTGATGATTTAAATGTTATTGCTAATACTGAAATTGATTTAGGGTCATTGCTACGAGTCTTGATTGAATAATGTGGGTTTATTTTTCAACAAAGAGAAGTGTAAATATTTTGGTGCAACTTTCATCATTCAAAATTTTCCTTTCTGAATAGAAAGCATACAAATAGTGTGTATATTATGACACAAGCTGTTTAAGATAATAGGATGAGTTACTCATTTGAAAGTATTTTCCTTATCATATCTGACAAAGGTGTAGTTGTTACACTCTACTATTTTAGGTACATTAGGATATGTTCATAATGTATATCCTTTACCAAGAACAAAAGAGAGATATTTGCTTGAAATATGTTTAATTTCCTATGGGGATACATGTTAAACCCCATAAAAAGAGTTGCAGTGTATTGTAAGACTATTGATGGTGGACAAGTTGTATAAAACCCAGTTGTACTTCTTGCCTTATTATATTTATATTGTATACTAAGGAAATTATTATTAAAAGGCACTGATAAAGTAGATAAATTGTTAGTGGTTTGATATAATACTGTTTGGAATACTGCTTTAGTAAACGAAAATTAGATTGTGGGAGTCTGTCTTGCTAGACATTATTTTAAACGTTTAGAATAAAAAACTAGATCTTAAGAATATTTTACCTCATAGAACATTGTGGTATGAATCTGTAATGGATAGGTTTTATTATATTAGTCCATGTGTTGCTCAGACTACAAATATGCAGGGAATAATTGTTGAACTTCGGCTCTGATTTGCTGGCATACAGTATATGAAATGCAAGATTTTCTGTGGAGATTGATGCTCGATAAACTAACATTTATAGGTTTACTGAGATATAAAATGAAAGAACAAACACCTTTAAACTGTATGCCATTGTGAAGAAACAATGAAACTTGCTCTGATTTCTTGTGCAAGCATACAGCAATTTTGAAATTCTCTTATATCTATATAAGACTATGGGCCAGATTCATAAACAGTTAATTTCTACACTGCTATTGTGTGTATATCATGGTGTGATGTGCACATGATAGCGCCCAATTCTGCATTCATTAAATAGCTCTACTCATTGTGTATTGCCACCAAACAAAGGTAAACAGCACTGTATGCCTATGAAAGCATAATCAGCGGAATTACATGCTAATGAGCCAATCTAATATGGCAGAGCCATACAGGAAGTTATAAAGTAACAGTGTAGAGATGGTGTAGACCTTTGACATGAATATTAAAATCTATTGAAATGCAACCACTATAACACTTAAAAAAATGTTAGGGGCCGCTGCTGCTCTCTTGCATGTGCAATGGGCTCAAATCTTTGCTGCTGATGCTGCTGATAAACCTCAGCCATGGAGAAGAAGGGTATTCAGACCCTGTTTAAATTATCATAGACTGCATGGTATAGAAATAGTACAATGATACAGGGTTGATAGGGAAACACTACAGCAACTGTGCCACCTCTGATGCCCCCTATCTCTGACCCAGAAGAAGAACCTATAGCAATGGAAACTATTGTATGTGTAGAATTAAGAATATTAGCTACTGGTACATTCCAGACACCACAGGGGATATACTGCAGTTGTCTCAATGTTATGCTAGAACATGGAATGGAGTACATCTACTTTCCATGATCCCCAGAGGAAAGAGCAAGAACAATGCAGAAATGTAATGCTGTATTGCACTTTCCTGAAGTCATGGGGGGGGGCATAGACTTCACTCACATAGAAATAAAATCACTAACTGGTGAACAGGGAAGGAGATATATCAACAGGAAGTAGCTCCACTCAGTCAGCTGCCAGGTTGTCTGTAATGCCCAAGGGATCATCCTCTATGTCTGTGCAGGCAGCCCAGGCAGTTATCAAGACTTACACGATGGCACACCATTACATAAGGTTTATTAGGGGTGATGTTCCACAAGGCCATCTACTGGGTGATGCAGGTTAGGCACTAGAACCGTGGCTCATGACACCTATTAGAAATGCATACATATCCACAGAAGGATACAATGATGCTCATGCTCAAGCAAGAAATATCACAAAGTGTGATGTGTTTGGCATACTGAAGTTACAGTTCTGCTGTCTAGACACATCAGGGGGTGCCCTGTAGTACAACCCGGGCACCTGCACAGAAATTCTCACAATCTCTGCCATATTGCACAATATCATCTTGAGGAAACAGCTGCAACAGGGATAGCAAGGGCCAGGATCACACATTGCTGGACCACCAGCATGACCAGAACCTTCAGCAAACACAGACAAAGATTCTGAGGGAGACCCTCTAACTGCTAAGGTAGCCAGCAGACAAAGGCATGCACAATATGCCCTTGTCCTGGCTGAGAGGCAAAGGATAGCACACACACACTAACCATCTAAGACTCAATGATTAGCATGCACACTTAGAAATTAAAAGACAAATGATAACACACACTCTTCAACAAAGGAATACACATAACCTGAGCACATTCAAATGTTAAAAGTGATGCCATGCAATGCCCACAAACTTTACTTACTCATGTAATGTCTGTGTACATATAGCATCTGCCAGTGAAAGACCCAAAACACACAACTCATAACTGCAGTAATGTCAGAGTAAATGTGGAACCTGTATTAAATAAAACATGTATACTGTAAGTCATAAATGTACTCAATCAAAACCTGTGTGAGGTGTCCAGCAATGGCATTCTTGGCTTATAGGAATGATTTCTACAATATACGGGTATGCATTGTATACAATAACTGGCATCAAGCCAGTCAGTTACCCACTGTACACAAAGCAGTCAAGAGGACAATTACAGCAACAGTTTCACAAGTAGAGCAATAAGCAGGAATGCAATATCACTGGTCTGAATGCATGAACTACAGTACTAAATGAAAAAAGCTTTCCAAAATGAGTATTTACAGAACTAGCCTTAATCCTGTTATGTTCAAAATATGCATACAAACAACATACTGAGAAAGACTCTCTTAGCTATCATACTGTGCATTAGACATCTTTGTAAACCTAAGTCAAGCCCAAATGAACAAAGGGCATGACAGAGTCATCATTTCCACAGGGTTAGGGAGGCAGTAGATCAAAGCTGATACCAAAGTAGTGAGTGTGTGTGTGAGTAAGAAACACAGAACATTCACTAAAGTAGGACATTTCTCAGGACCACTAACAGGAGAAACATCCCAGTCTTCATTGAGGTTTTCTTAGCTTGCATGTGTATGGGTCAGTATGGACAGTTTTTTTGAAATGTTTGTGTATCTGCATGAACACAATCAAACTCTATGCTAGCACTATGACCTGCATGGTAGAGCTCTTAGGTCAGTGTCTGTCTTTGTCAGAAGTTGCACTACCAGTTCCATGTCCTCGGTTCAAAGTGTGGATGTTATCTGAAAGTGAGAGATGTCTGCTGGAGGAGATCTCTTCATGACTATGTCCAGGACAATGACCCTGTGGCCTACCATGTCTAGGTATGGACACTTCAATCACTGAGCAAGCAGTGGAAGTAGTGCCATTACAGGAGCAATATCTGGTACGATGGCCACATCAGTTACCATCAGAGGACATTGCAGCTCTACGGACACATGAATGCTGGCCTTCCTCCAGTAGATGTTCCATTGCAAACACTGCCCAATCTAATGTGTCAGTCATCCTGTCCAATGAGTCATCCACACAGATGAAGCAGTCATACATGTCAGAATGCTCAATGTTTAGAACTCAGACAATCTCTTCTGATGTTATAATGCAATACCTTTTACTCTTTCCTCAGATTTACATCTCAGAAATGGTTATTACTAATCAAAAAATGTTTGTGCTTACCATCTGCAGGTGATCTTTCATATGGTAATTCTGATGTCATTAGAAAAAGGAGAAGTCAATGGAAAGAAGGTAAATGGCATTACAATCCAAATGGCGCAGGACAACAGAATAATGTTCTGCCTAACTTCACCTTAAATAATATCTCAGAATCAGTCAGACTGACCCCGCCCAACATAATCTCTGCTGCACTCTTGTCTCTTGTAAGGCACACATACTAGTGTTTTCAGATGTAGAAGTAGTTAGGCATAAAGATGTCAAAAATAGCATTACATACCTTATATATATATATATATATATATATATATATATATATATATATATATATATATATATATATATATATATATATATATATATATATATATATATATATATATATATATATATATATAGATATAGATATATATATATATATATATATATATATATATATATATCTATATATATATATATCTACTTCAGTAGATTGACTTACTAAAACACAGAAGACCAAAATGCTTAGACTGAAATACTGGAAATGCACAATAGCGAAACTTGACATCATCAAATGTCAGAACCACAAAAACATAGTGCATTGACCCCTCTGAAGAATAAGAATACTTTTCAGGGTGCAAGCTCCCTGCGCCCCCACACCCCCTGCAACTTATATATGCCAACTCTGATATCGGACTACAGAGGGGCAAGGGTGATTTTCCCAATCATTATTGTACAGCGATCTCCATTTTTGTACCACAGAGGGAGCAATGCACTACCTATTCATGGTTCTGACATTCGATCATGTCAGTATTCACTACTGTGCATTTCCAGTATTAATGTCTTGGCATTTTGGTCTTCCTTGTTTATATATATATATAGGTTCACTTTATAATCTCGAAATTCTGAAATACCGAATTTCAGAATATCGAGATCATAAAGCCGAAACACCACAATACAGAATGCCCATAATCACGAAATTCAAAATCCCGACACTTACATATACACGCTCACATACACACAACTGGCCCCCCCACACACAAACAACACTAACCTACACTAGAAACAAGCAGGAAGGCTTTGCACCCCTGCAACTCCCATGTGGGGGGCTGTTCCCCCAAACCCCCCTACTTATGTATTCTAACTCCGAGACAGCACAATCACACACACAAAGGCAACTCACACCCACGCATTTCACAGCCCCTTGCACACACACATCACAACCAAAACACACACTAACATACACTGCAGCACATAACCTACACACTCATACAAACTTACCTGCACTTCCATCCATTCATACACCGCAACACCAGAAGCTCCGAACTTAAGGGATTTCAAATTTCGCACTTCTGGTGTTTCACGATTCCGAGCATTTGGTAAACTGAAATTCGGTATTTCAGTTTTTCAAGATTCTAAAGGGAACTCATATATATATATATATATATATATATATATATATATATATACACACATACAAGGTTATAACGCCTTCCACACATTTAGACCAGCTACTACGCAGACAGGCACTAAAGGTGGAGGTGTCTCAATTTACATCAAAAATAAATATACCTCAAGGCTGGGCAAACAGGACAATGCACTTGAGCTTCTCCATGTTCAAATTACCATAGGCAAAATCCAATACTACTTCCTTGCAAGCTATAGGCCCATCTGTGACCCAGGAAACCCATACCATGTATTTAACCTTATTGGAAACACTCACCATCCAACCCAATACCATATTCATGGGTGACTTTAATTTCCCTCACTATTAAATGGGAATCCTATATGACATCAAATGTACAGGAACAGAGATTTCTGGATTTTTTAAACACAAACTCCCTGGACCAGATTATCAGTACACCATCCAGGAGTGCAAACTTACTGGATCTGGTCACCCCTAATATGGGATAGTGCTGCACACCCCCTAGTATAATGTCTTCCCTGGTAAGGTCAGACTACAAAATGGTCTCCTCTGAAGTAAAAATAAAACCTGGATCACCAGCTTAGCCTGGAATATTCAGGAACTACTCGAAGGCTAACTTCTGGCTATTACATGATAAACAGGGAAAATGTCAAGCCCAAATAAACCCTGAGAACACTGCTGCCTATGCAGAACTGTTCACAGAAACCCTATACAAGCATGTTGATAGCTGCATAGAGGCAACTGTACCCACAAGGAAGTACAGAACTAACTCATAAAACAAGACATATAGGTGGAATCACAAAATCAATAGGCTGTATAGCAGAAGGAAGAAAATTATGGCAAAAATTAGGAGGTGTAGCACCCGGCAGGATAAAAACACTCTCATCAAGCTAAACAAAGAACTTAGAGGACAAATAAAGTCTACCAAAGCCAAATTTGAGGTAAATTTGGCATTGCAGACCAAGGACAACCACAAGGCATTCTTTAGTTATGTCCAGAACCTCAAAGGCAATACAAAATTGTGTGCAGAGCTCATTGTAAATAGAGCTACCTACACTGATCCAGAAGATATAGCAAACATACTGGCTGACAAATTCACTTCAAACTTTACCCCGCTATCTCCTCAACCTTCCCTCAGGAAATACTATCAAATATAATCCCCCTGCTATAACTAGGGAATATGTCTTTAATGCTCTCTCTAAGGCCAAGAACACTTCAAGAATTGGCTCTGACAATATCTCAGGATGTCTTCTAAATAGCATGAAACATGACTTATCTGGTCCTCTGGAATTGCTATTTAACTATAGCCTCTGAACAGGCTTCATGCCTCATGAAGAGAGAACAGCAACAGCCATCCCTTTGCACAAAGCTGGGCCATCTACAGATCCTGGAAACTACAGATCCATAAGTCTCAATAGTCTTATATGAAAAGCCATGGAAAGAATTATCATGGAAATGATCAATAATGGTATAGTAAACCTCCAGACACTGGACCCAACCCAGTTTGGTTTTGTCAAGCACAGGTCATACCTACTCTTCACCTTCTTTGAGAAGGTCACCTAAGCAATGGATCAGTGCAAAATGGTTCACGCTGCCTACCTTGACTTGGGCAAGGCATTTTGCACTATACTCCATTTGCTAATTGTTGACAAACTAGAGAGGTTAGGTACAAACCTGTATGTCACCTGGTGGATAGCCAACTGGCTCACAGACAGAACCCAGGTAGTTAGAACTGGTGAGTCCACACTTACAAATAGGCCAGTAACAAGTGGAGTCCCTAAGGGATCAGTCCTAGGACCACTCCTTTTTGGCATTTACTTCTCTGAAGTCATGGTGAAGATCAGTGGCCTCTGGTTGACTAAATTTGCAGATGATTGCAAATTAGGAGCTGTCATTGAATCTCACACTGACACAAATGTTCTCCAGGAAGGACTGACACACACAAACAACTGGTGTCAGATCCATGGGCCAAAATTAAATACAAAGAAATGCATAACAGTATTTTTGCAAGGTCATCCATTCTTGACAATTATCATATTGACAATATATCCCTTACAGTTGACCCAGTAGTCACAGACGTATAGAGACACTTAGACAGACAATCTAGCCTTTGACCATCATATGTCTACAGTAGTGAGGAAATCATTCTATTTTGCACAATTTATGAACAAATGTATGGTATCTAAGTCCAGGGAAGTCATTGTTCCACTGTATTTGGCCTTCATTAGACCTATCTCTGAGCACAATGCCCCCTTTGGTATGTACCAAATCAGGCATATCAAACAGTTGGAATGTCCAAAGAGGTTCTTTACTAAAATAATACAGGGTTTTAGTAATATATCCTATGCAGATAACCTCAAGGCCCTATCCCTGTATTCTGTCTCCTACAGGGTGTTGATGGGAGATCTATGTCTGGCATGCAGGAGATTGTGAGGGCCCTCAGTGACTAACTTCCTGCATATCCTCAAAACAAGCACCACCAGGATTACCCATTCTACAGACTTAAACCTTGCCTGTGATATAAATAGGACCTGCTGGAGAGAAAGACATGTATCGCAGATACTACTTCATCTCGGGAACATGCTCCCCATCCATGTGAAGCAGAGTTCCTCCCTAACCTAGTTGGTAACTTGGACAATTGGATGGTGAACAGTAAATTCATCTCTGGTTTGACACTGATGTCTCTTTTGGACACAGGTAGCCTGTAAATGTTTCATCTCCCAAGCCCCTTCTTGTAAATGTTTCATCTCCCAAGCCACTGCTGCACTTATCAATGGTACCAGAACTTATCAGAGATTTGGGATGCATAGTTAGACTTAAAAAGGCCCTTGTAGTTATTAGCCTAGTAAACACCTATGAACCTATATATATATATATATATATATATATATATATATATATATATATATATATATAGATAGATATATATGGGTCCCCTTTAAAACATCTAAAACTCATAACATCTAATTTCATAACAATGAGACCAGAACATATAAAACTCAAAACATCTAAAACCCATAACATTGAATTTCATAACATCTAACAGTAGAAATCACAAGAAAATAACATTCCCTCCACATATAAGAACATATAATGACACCAAACTACCAAACACACTTTTTACTACGTTTCTGCAGGGGGGCTTGATACAGTGGGGTTAGGAAATTAAATGTTCCCACTGTAGTGCAATAATGGAGTTGGTATATTTAATTTACAGGGGGTGTGGGGGGGCTTTCCCCCCTGCAGAAACGTAGTAAAAAGTGTGTTTGGTAGTTTGGTGTCATTATATATGGAGGAGATGTTGCAATTATGTCAGCAACCTCCTGCTGCCATATATTTTTTCTCACAGACATATTACCTCTACCTCTATCAACAGGAAGGATCCATTGCAGTTTAAGGCTAAAATGATGACCTTGTTACCTGCATCACTGAATGGTGGCTTTTGGAGAACAGAAGGTCTGAGTGCCATAAACATGTAAGACATGAAACAGAAGAAAAGCATTTGTAGGACATACAGAAAGCATTATCCTCAAATCAAATTCATTGCACCCATCCCTTAACAGAAAGCAGTTGAACACATAATGCTCATTCCAGACTACACACAGGTCAAGGGAGCCCCCTCCCATAAAAAATAAATAAAGAAAAAAACATTCATACATTAGCATTGCATCCATTCTGTTAACAAGTCTGTAATGATGACAGCAGTTGTTTAAATGCCTGCCTGATGGCAGTATTATCAATAATGAGGTAAAAGTTCAAAGTCTAACTGCACAGACAAATTTCCATTGGTCTCCTTACTGCTGTGGAGGTCAAAACAGACCATCTGAGATACCTAATACCTACATTAGCTGCATATGCACATTCCCTTGAAATGGATGATAAACACAATATAGTTGTTTGCAGTACCTGGTGAAATTCCAATAGCAAGTGATAACATAATGCTGTGATTTTACCATACTAACTTTGAAAGCACAACAAGAGCTGACAAATGTGCAGTATACCACCAATTAATTTTTTGCAATAGTATGCATATCAATTTTTTTTCTATTGCATTTTGAAATGCATACAAAATATGACAATGAAAGCAGTTTATGAGAGGATGAACATACTTTATGAAATATTGCAGTGATTAGAAAAACAATCTCCTCAAAGTAACTAGCAGTAATGGTCTGTCTGCCCAATCGGTTTCTCCTCCTTCCACTTCCATAGCTACGACATTACCTTTATATAGAGTAGATTCAGACCTCTGTGCACTGTGAATATGCAAATTAGGTTTGAAATCATTAACATTCCTGAATACCAAAAAATCCCTTGATGTTGAAAATGTAAACATGGTAACATGGTGAAAGTATCTGCACAACTGCATGGATATGCCCAGGACTGCAGGGAGGAGCAATGACAATTGTTAGCTGCTAATGGCTTGTAATTGTTATTGATTGTTGCGACTACAACAAACAATACTGAAGTGACTCTTCTGTTTGAAGTATTTCTATCATGCAGAATAGATTTAAAATAAAAAATGTAAGCGCCTTAGCAGCTACGAGAACAACCTCAACAGCATTGATATCCTTGTAGTAATAGCGCACTGTCCATCCTCTGCTTAAAATGTGTCATAATGCTGCTATATTTCTCATTGAAGCAAAGATGCAAATAAATGGCCAAGACATTGCATTTCTGTATTTAAGCTGAGAGAGGTGGAAGATTTTCAGAAAATAAAGGGAAGAAATAGTTGGCAGTGTTGGCAACCTGAC
This sequence comes from Protopterus annectens, assembly GCF_019279795.1. Classification (NCBI taxonomy): domain Eukaryota; kingdom Metazoa; phylum Chordata; order Ceratodontiformes; family Protopteridae; genus Protopterus; species Protopterus annectens. The sequence goes on along the minus strand of NC_056730.1, from coordinate 756,138,268 downwards.
ACTAATATGGAGTGGTTTATTATTAGTGTAAAGTATTGCCAATATCACATTCATCTAGACATGTTCAAGCAAATGAGAAAGAAACATTTCCTGGCCCTGTGTTGCTGTCAAAGAGGGATATGAAATACAACTGTGTATTGTTATTGCACTGAACTGAGGGTTCAAATCACACAGTGCTCTGTCTGACAGAGTTAATGCATATTTTCTGAGCATATGATCAGGTTGTAACACACATATCTAGGAAATATCACTGTCCTGACATTTCATTATTATTCTTCTATATTTGTTACAACTGAGAATTGTCTATTATTTTTTTATTTCGCAAGTTTTGGTGGTCAACAGGAATCCACTGCCCAAGATACAAATTAAGAAATTTAATTTGGCTTACCATCAGTATGTAACTTGTATTTTTTGTGTTGAATATAAATTATTACATGTGCTTTTTTGCCTGTATAATTTCAACACTTCCTAGCAGATCACAAACAGGGCTCACAGTTGAAGGAAATAGTGAGCAATTTCATTTCTGTTTTTTTCATTAATGCAAACAGTTTTGCCACTGCTACATGGTATTACTAATGATTACATGATGTGCACGTGGTGTATACCTCTTTCTTTATCAGAAGCTGTAAATGCATTGACATTGGCACCTTAACAGAGTTGCTCTGGGGTTCAAATCTACTACCTGTGAAGGGAATGTTTAAAGTATTACTCCAGAATTATGATTTATTTCATTAGAACTTTGCATGTATTTGTTTCTGTTTCCTGCCTAGTGTACTTGCTTGCTGGTGAGCAGTCTGCAACCAAGCTTACCTGCTTAAGAAAAAAATGTGAAACATTTTATTTGGGCAGCCTTCTCTAGCATAGACAGGATTATCAACAATGTGTGGACATTGGCAGTCTGGACAGAACTGCATGGAGAAAATCAAACTGTTTTGTGCCTGTCTCTGTGGCACAAGGTGCGGGTGTACTGACTTTAGAGACAAAACAGAGGTGATCCAGGGTTCAAGTCCTCATAACACTTATCATTACAATGGGTATCAGAAAGCAAATTGTAACAGCATTTTGATTAGGAACATAATACTATATACAGATGTCTATCGTAATTATGTTTATTGCAATACATGTCCTATTAATGTTTTGATAAATTGACTTTTCTTAGTATATGTCATCATAGATTTAGTTATGAAGCACAGTTGAATGTGTGTGTAATTGTTAAAGCAGGATATTTTGATAGTGGAATGAAAATGCACTTGCACACTTATGATGGGAAAAATACTTAAAATCATCCTCCCATACTCCAACTCTTTTTTTAGTACAGTATGTATAGTGAAATATGTATAAATCATACCCCAATCTGTCTTAATCAGCTCATAAAAGCCTATCTGTCTGAAATACATAATACTGTCTCTTTCATGGGAATGCATTTCACAGGATTTTCTAAAGTAACACACATACTTACATATAGGAATTAAATCTCAATTCATATTGAACTCAGTTTATGTGTAATGAACATGGCTGAAAGAGACTTCTCTTGTAGCACTGACAAATAATCACCTTCATTGAAATTATGCATTTTTTAATTCCCTAGGTTTGATTGCCAAATTGGTCAACTAACTTTGCACAGTGTATAATTCCAGAATGTTATGTGCCAACCAAACTATTTAATGTCCAAAACACAAAGGATTACAAGCCAAGCCATTGAGGCTGTCAGTGTTGACCATCTGAAAAAAATGTAAATATGTTGAGCATCACGCATGGCAAATCTCACTGCCATGTTTCACACCTACTTTGCTATTTGATAAAATATCTTCTGCTTTGCTTACAAATGGTACTGTGTATTTACCATCATGCAAATGCAGTTGGCATGGTCGTGACTGTTTGTGCAATAGCCATTACATGTGAGACTGGAATGTGGTGCCATTTCAGACTTAAAGTTACTGCTTGACCTCTGCAGGTATGGCTGGTATGGGAGATGACGGTGCTGAATTTAGGTCACAGAGATGGTGTATTGAGGTTGAGGAGTCCAGGACTTTTGTGGCACTCCTTGTGAAGCAATACAGCCATAGGCTGCTGCAGGGAAAATATAATGGGTCTCAGTATAAGACTGAGGCTTGGAAAAGACTAGCTAAAGCCGCCTCCAGTGCAACTGGTATCCCACAAATTGCAAAAAATTGTTGTCATCCTCACAGTGACCTGAAACAGTGCAGGATGGACTTCTTTAGCCAATGGGAGGATGAGATTAGGACTGCTGACATCCATCAGTTGTGTAAGTATACTAACCCATCCCTACCCTTGAACACTTTCTCTCTTGGGCATCTCAAAACATCTCTTAAGAGACTATCATCCTAGGAGATATTAATATTGATTGGAACTCTCCCAATACTAGCATCAATCTCTTTAAATTCTCTCAACTCATCCCCTCTCCCACCCGTATCAATAAACACACAAATAACACCACTAGCCTTGACTGGATCCTCACCTCTAACCCAAATCTGTATCACAATGCCACCTCTCTACCTGACTCACTCAGTGACCCTCTCCCCTCCAAAACACGTGTTACAACACCCACCTCATCTGCTAAAACCTCACCAATACAAATGCAGCCATAATCTCTCTAATTTCTGCCCAGATACTTTCAATAATCTTCTCTCCTCTATTAACTGGTCCTTTCTCTATGCCCTCCCTCTCAACGAGGCTGTCTCCAAATTTGACAACACCTTCCTGAATATTCTAATCTCCTAGCCGCCACTAGAAAAATAAGAACAAAAACAAGCTTTGCTCCATGGTTAACCCAATCCACCTGTAAACTAATGCTTAAACAAGACAGTGGCTGGAAAACCTGGAAAAAACAAACTCATATCACCATCTCCAAACCAATAGAGAACTTAGGAACCTAACCAAGAACAAGCTGATCTGGACAAAAAACAATACTATTAAAGACACTAGATAACCCCAACTCAAACATGAAAAAGCTTTGGAATAGTATCAACAAACTCTTACATCCAGGCAACCTTAGTACCCCAGCCCCTGTCCTAACAGCTCACCAACAGACACTGCCTCCTGTATTAATTCCTTCATCAACTCTATAAAAAAGTTAACTAAACCTGACAACACCTTCCTCTCCCCTTCTGATCTGTTCCCTCTACCAATTCCACCCAGTTTTGTCTTCAGCCTGTACCTACTGAATACATCAAATCTCTTCTTACCAAACTGAAAACCTGCTCCCCCTCTGCTGCAAACTTACCTCCTCTATTCCTTAAACTTGCAGCTAACTCTGTTGCACATCCAGTCTCCATATTAGTAAACAGGTCTATTCAAGAAACACAGTCCCTGACATCTGGAAAAAATCCTATGTCATACCCCTCCATAAAGGCGGCAATTCAACTGAACCAACTAACTACAGACCTATCACTTACTATCCCACTTATCCAAAATTTTAGAAAAATGTATTCATAATGAACTTCTCAAACATATGATACAAGACAACCTGCTAACTCCCACCCAACATGGTTTCCATCCTCACCACAGCACCTCTACAGCTCTTATTTCATTTACACAGAATATCACTAAAGCACAGGACAGTGACAAACTAGTCTCATGCCTCTTCTTTGACCTATCTAAAGCCTTCAACACCATTTCCCATACCTTACTGCTCTTAAAATTTTCTTCACAACCTCTCCTCTGCTACTATACTATGGTTCTCCAGTTACCTCTCCAACAGTTTCCAATCTGTAAAATGACTTTCTGTTTCCTCACCTTCCTTCCAATCCAAACAGGTGTCCCCCAAGGGTCAGTCCTTGGACCCTTCCTTTTTAATATCTTTCAAATAACTTACACAATTCTTGTACAAACTCCTCACTAATGCAGTACACAGACAACTCCACTATTATGTCATGCTCTGATAACCTTCCCTACCTTCTTGATCTTACTCAAGATTCCCTCCTTTCAGTCAAAAAATGGCTGACCAATAATCAATAACTTCTCAATCCTAAAAAAAAAAATCTACTATTCCTCCCCAAATCACTAAAACAACACAAAAATACCTTCACAGTATCTTCTCTTAATAATACACTTATCTCTGTTGAACCACATACTTCTGGTTGCAATCATAGATAATCAACTAACGTTTGACATACATATTCAGCAAGCCATCAAAAAGACCCACCAAAAACTTGGTCTCTTATACAGACATAAAAAATACCCCACTAATGATGCCAAACATTCTCTAGCACAGACTTTCTTTCTCCCAACCTTACTTTATGCAGCCCCGAGTCTCACCAATATTCAATCCAATCTATTAGCTAAACTTAAAACTACCCATAACAAAATAGCCAGGTTCACTGCCAACCTTCCCTATCGCTCTCACCACTGCATAGCTTTAAAAAATCTACAATGGCTTGGGCTACATAACCAACTCCTCCTTCTCCAACTCTGCCTCACACACACTATCTTAAATCAGTCCTGTCATTGTCCTGCAGTCATGGACCTCATCACTCCCTACACTCCTAAGTATAACCTACGCAGTACAGACGTACAACTGTTAGACATCTACAAACCCAATAAAAATATTGGCAAACTTTTATATGGTCACTCCATTGCCAATGCCTGGAACAAACTTCCCCTTTATCTAAGAACAAAGGGCAACTTCCTTAACTTCAAAAAACGTGTAAATGACTTGTTTACTAATTCCTGGTCCTGTCCTTGTCCCACTCTCACCTAAACTACTACCTGTCCTCTTCCCCTTCCCCTCTAAGCTCTCACACTTTACCACAACTACTCATTTAAGGTCTTTATGATATTTTACCAGCCTTGAATTTCTCTCTGATAGTAATTGTTAGATTGAATCTAACTTTTTATATTATATTTTATGTTCTTAATATGTACCATGGCTTTTTAAACCCTCAGCATTACTCTTGTAATCTAACATATTCATTTATAAGTTGTATTCTTTTTCTCCTGTGTATATGCACTTGTATGTTAATATTGTATGATGTTTTGTTTTTGTATTTATTTATGTGTGGAGCTTTTCACCTCAGGTCTCTGCTGAAAAAGGGCTCTGCAACCCAGTTGGACTAACCCGGTGTACAAATATCAAATAAATAAATAAAACAAATAAAAACTCATCAGTATTAAATGCTATAAAATGTACGACACAGCGAAGACTGATATTCAATATGCTTTCATGTCTCTTCTTCACTTCTTCTCTGTTGTACAGCTGCTGAAGGCATTGCAGTGAACTATGAAGCATACCAAGAGAGGTTACATATGAATCAGGTCTTACTGTAAGCCTAACAACTATTGTAACTGTATGCAATACATCAATACTGTAATAAATAGTTGTATCTCTAATATCATAGCAGTGCAATTGATTAATGGTACATCAGAGTGAGACCTTCACAATACACCTGGATTTGGCAAAGGTGTTCAGAGTGGATAATCATAACTGTTTTTTTCCTGAAATGATATAGTCATGTGGTATGCCATAGATCTAATATCTCTCTTTTTGTCTCACCTCACCTCTTTCTCTCTCAATTTTTTTTGTGGGTGGAATATGCTGTATGGATTAAAATATTCTATTTTCATATATTTCTGATTATAAAACCTGACATGCAGCACAGAGAGGTAGACTGACAACTGCTGATTGGCCCACCATCCCTCGAAAGGTTGCAGCACCGACAACCAGCACTTCATGGTCCCATCTGCCCTATCTGCATCAGGTAGCTCTGCCCTGGCAGCTGGTGCACTGGTACCGACCAGGAGTAGTAATAGCAGAGACAGTGATTTGGTTACCGCGAACAGCTGACAGGGCTGGTTGATGGTATAATGGAAAGAGCCCTCAATGCCTGAATCGGCTGTGTTGAAAAGGTGCTTCGTCATACTGCCAAAATGATGTCAAATCAAGCACTGACACAGAAAACTAATACAGGAGACAGTGATGACAATTCTAAGGGTGAGGACTAGATTCTCACTGTTCTCAGGCTTGATGTAGGTGAGCCTCTGATGTCATTTACTTATCCATAATCATGGTGTCCCCCAACCTTCTGTGTCCATCACCATCCTTATCAGTATTGTTTGTCCTGCTTGTCTGCACCTGCTTTCTCACCTAACCTTCCTACTTGACCATCACATTCTTAAGCACCTTTCTCAGCATTTCTCTATCTTTGAAAGTAAAATAAAAGTAAAAAATGGGCACCTGTCCCACAAAAAATAATGACCCATATATAGCTTTTCACTTCACCTGTGTATCTTATTGACACGCTTGATTTGATGCAACTGACTGCACAATATCATTCTGTTGTTGCTGCCTACCCTTGGTGTGGTGACATTCCAAATTACCGCAAATTCTGGCTACACCACATTTATGCTGTAAAGAAATGGATAGCTATGGTTCCGTCCCACTACCTTTCTGCAAATTCATGTATTCTATCCTGTCTGCCCCCTCCCATTTCACCTGTCAACCACATTTTTACACATTTAATCTGATCAAAAAAAAAATAAAAAAGAATCACACACAATAACATAACCAGAAATGACCCATAAGAAAGCCTTCAGTTTCTGTCCTCACCCTTTGCTTGGAGTTTGGTATTGTGCACCAGTGCTGAGTGATGGTGAATGGCTGTACATGTCTTTTGGCAAAACATGCTCATATTTTGCCATCACTTACATTAGTCGGGTTTTCCTTGTGCTTAGGTAATTAAACACGGTGTGCTAGCAGAATACAGACTAAATGAAGAGCATTGCACACACAATTAACCTGTGATTTCCCTTGAAGTATGTCTCATATGTTCTAGGTATAAAATATTATTTCGGTAGCTATTAATCATGAAATTTCCCCAGGCAACATATTTGCAATAGTCATTCCTAGGAATTCTTAAAGTCGTGATAAAATATTATGATAATAATCACATTCTATCTCTTGTTGGAAAACGATTCACATACTTTAGTCGAACTCTGGTCTTCTATTTAGTTCAATAAGCTTAAAGCTTGTGCCACAAAGAAAGCTAGGTTTACATGTGAATTTTCACCACTAAAAACTGTCCATATTGCTGACTGCCACACATCGCTGCTAAGTCTGTTTACACTGTGGAAGACAAACCAAATTAGAGTTTTTCACTTTTTCCTTCAGTGGAGAACTCTCACATCGTACCATCATGCAAATGGGGAAGGCAAACACAGCATTTTATTTTTGAACTGAGCTTTTGAGCTAACATGGAAAGATATAATATAACATGCAGAGCATATGTATGCAACATCTTAAAATAAAACAGATCTGTTGTACATATAAGGAATCACAATATTTAGTCTATGATTCTTATTTGTGCAAAGTTTGATAGGAAGCACCTGTTCAACACATCAAAGTATAATCACTTTGCCAACATCTGTGCAAATAAATTTCTCTGCACAACATTTTAGGAAGATATCTGGAACAGAAATAAGTATTGTCAATGGATTATATTACTTAATTACATGGACATTGTTGAATGTATTCATGAAATGCAGTGATTTGTGTGCTTAACTAACACATCTTGCTGGATAGTTGGGTCCGCATTGACTCTTATAAATAATATACAACCACATACAGCCATGACATACATAAATCTTCATTTATCCCTCATGCATTGCTATATTAAGTATTGTTTGGTACTGACAGTCCATGTTCCCCATGCATGAGCACATACCATTGCTAGTATAAGTACAATTCATTAAAGTTTACATACCATCATCACAACCTGATGATCCACGAATGATTCATCGGCCATCCTCTCTTTTACACCTGCTTGTATCTCATGACTCTTATCTACACAAGACAGGTTGGTACATGTCACTCTCAGTTCAGTAATATACATTAATGACAGCATAGCTGACATAAGTCAGCCATACATATGTATCCTTGATGATAACATTGCACTTACTCCATCATATCAACAGATATGGATTTGCACAAAACCTTCAACATCACAATATCTTCTCTGACACAGACTAAGAAACTATTAATATCTGAACTGTCAGTTTAAAGCTCAGATTTATGTGGTGGCACTTTTTACAGCTTGATGTTCAACTGTAGCACAGGGTTTCATTTTGTGTGTATGTACTGATGTCACACAACAATCAGTACATCACATCAGTCTTATCCCTTGATATGTTGCATGAACACATGTGAACATAGCTTTGGATTTCATGGCAGTAGACATTTGTTTGGACAATGTCATGGTGAGGAGTGCTGCTTTGGTACATTCATTGAGTACTCTGGTGTGCACAAGTGTGCTCCAATCCTTGGGTGGTATGTGTACAGACATACAGAGAAACCTTCCTTGACCACAGAACATTGATATAGGACTGATCACAACTGTATGCACATGAGCAGACTCATTTAATTGCCATCAGTCTGCATGCTGATATGCCATTCATTTTGAGAGATCCTTTCTTAATTCACACATCAATTTCATTTGTTTGTCAAAATACCCATTGCTACCTCCTGTGGCAGTTGGTGACAATGCACAGCTCTGGGAAGTACATTGCATCATAATGTTGTGTTTGCATCGGTTTTTATCTGTCAGCACAATAAGTGTGTTAGGTAGGAATACCTTATGCAAGATAATTACATATGTCACACTCTGTTCCTACATTTGAAACACAACACACACACCTACATATAGGATGCATAACCATTAGAATACTGAGGTGTATAATTTCCTTCAAGGGTGATCTCTACCATACATGTTAGGTCTATTTCTGTGGCATACACAGTTGATACACAGGTCAGCAATGACACTGATGGGGTGGGTTCAATTTCTGAAAAAAGATATTGTGGCTTCTGAGCCATTCTTATTTTCCAGCATGTTATAATGACGAAATGCACTCTGGCAAATATCCCATAATGGCTATACTGTCTTTGCAAACTGCCATCTCATTATCAAAGAAAAGTATAAATTAGGTATAAACAACCAAAGTTAAGTTAGGGTTCTTTCTATGCCACTTATCCTTGCTGGGATAAATGTAAATCCTCTCTTAAAAATGTAAAACTGTTACCAATAATGTCCAATGAACCAAAATTAAAAATGTCAAAGTTATCATGCTGAAATGACACAGTACTTTCTGTACTATAAAAAATTAGTAAAAATTCATAAAAAATTGGTATTCTCAGCATGACATATAAAACCAAAATTATATGTTGCATTTTGGTCTTAAAGGTCGCACACATACACACACACACACACACACACACACACACACACACACACACACACACACACACACACACACACACACACACACACACACAGAAAAAAAAATGTTTTATATATATATATATATATATATATATATATATATATATATATATATATGGTTCTACCTGAGTTAGTCGACGCCAGAACACCGACAGCTTAATCATGAGCCCCAGAGAAGAATCAGACTAGAAAGACGGACGCGACGGATGAAAACGACACACCGAGGATGCCGATATGGGAAAAGGCTGTGTAAGTATGCACGACGGAAGTAGTAAGGTGCGAAATGTTGACAGTCTGTGGGGTAGTGGGGGATAGGGGGCTGAGTACCTGAGTGTGTGGTAGTGATTGTGTTTGGGTTAGGGGCAGGTTAAGTGAGTTAGGGTTAGGAGTGGGTCCAGGTAGTGGTAGTGATTGTGTTTGGGTTAGGGGCGGTTAAGTGAGTTAGGGTTAGGGAGCGGGTCAGGTAAGTAGTGATAGTGTTTGGGTTAGGGGTGGTTTAAGTGAGTTAGGGTTAGAGGCCTTTATTAGCTGAGTCGATAGTGATGGACCTTAGGGTTAGGGTTTGGGTTAGGGTTGTAGATAGTTGTGTATGTGAGGTTTAGTGTGGGTTTTAGGGATTTTTGGTGTGTTGTGTTGTGTGTGTGGTTTTGGACAGGAATGTGTTTTGTTTGTTGATTGTTGTGATTGTGTTTTGCACTGTCGGTTATGTGGTTTCAGTGATTGCGTTGTCGGTGTTTTGGGGTTTCGATTATGTCAGGTAGAACCATATATATATATATATATATATATATATATATATATATATATATATATATGGGTCTATTTCAGTAGATCAAAATACTACTTACCCAAAATTCAGATAACCGAGACGAAAATTCCGACAGCACGAGAAAACCAACATCCCAGAATGCCGACTCAGCACTCCAGGTAAGTAAACGCTTGGCCATCCTGTCAAACTTTGCCCCTTACCCTGCAGCAGTGCGATCTCAGAGTTGGTATATTTAGTTATGGGGAGTGTGGTGGTGATGCCCCCCCCCCACACATTGGTGGGTTTGCTTTTGTTTAGTTTCGTTTGTCTTTACAGATGGGCCAAGCATTTACTTACCTGGAGTGGAAAGTCAGTGTTCCAGGAAGTTGGGGTTTTCGTGCTGTCAGCTATCTGGATTTCAGGTAAGTGGTATTTCAGTCTACTGAAGTAGACCCAAATATATATGTATATATATATCTATCTATATAAATATATATATATATATATATATATATATATATATATATATATATCTAAAACAACAAAAACTTCTGTAAACGAATAAAAGACTCCACACTGGAACAGGTTTTTGAGCGCGCTTTCGTTCTGCTTTAATATATAAGAACTTCTTCAGAAATGAGAATCAAGCCCAAACCAGAGTTTAAGTAATCAAGAACTGTACAATAAAAGTAGTGTCCACCAATGAAAAACAATCTTCCTACTGTATTTACACACTAATGAAAAACATTATTCCCATTGTATTTACATACTAATGAATAAACATGAAACAGGGTAAATTAAACAATAAGCACACATTAAGTAATTCATCTCCGTGCACATTTCAAATTCACACTGTCATTCAGTCCAGGAGCAGATTCCGCCCCCAGCAATAACTGCTAGCATAATTCCTTCAGCTCAAGGATCGTGTCATAGTCACCAAAAAATAAACCCACCTGTTCTAATATCAAAAATTGGAATTTAGTAAATGAAGCACAAACATTTTTATGTCTAGCCAAAGTATTGTAACGATCATTGGCCCTGATTGCCCCACAGTGTTCCTTTATAGGATCAGACAGCTTACTGCATGTTTTTCCAATGTGAAAGTGTTGACATGACTCACAAATAGCTGCACGGACAACATTAGATGAAGTACAGCTGAAATGGTTAATGAACTTCACTGTGAAGTTAATATGCTGAAAACAATACTGGTTACCTGTGTATATATACTGACAACAAACACATTTACCACATGTAAACATGCTTGCAGGGTCCATGTCATTTTTAACCTTTCCAAGTAAAAAGTTAGAATCCCTGTTTTCAAACTTACTTCTCAAAGTCCCTGTTCTTTTATATGAAAACAAAGGTGTGTTTCCGAAAATGTCAGTTAGAACATCGAATGTCTTATTATGTTCCAGTTATTCATAATGATGTTTCTAATAGACCACATATCGCGGCTTATAGGAAGTGGGAAACTCAAAGTTCTATCTTTAACAGTTTTAGGAGTGAAGCCAAATCTAAGTGTAGGCTGGAATATACTGTACCTATCAGCAGATAATTCACTAGCAATTCTCTGAATTAAATTCCTAGGATAATTCTTTTCCATAAACAGTTCACATAACCTATCAGACTCTGTTTTAAATTTCAGATCATCACTAACAAGTCTAGAAAATCTGACAAACTGGCCCCTAACGACATTATGCTTCATATAAAATTGGTGTATAGATATATATAGATATGTATATATGCATATGAAGGCAAACCAATACAATCTGGCAGATTAAACAGATGGTCAACACCTGTCAACAAAACTAGCACATTGGGTGATTCTCGAGGTTGGAAACTAGAATATACAATTAGCAAGGGGGGAGTGGGGGGCACAGGCCATACACATGGGTGGTGCAGAATGGCTTGCACCCCTTCAAAAATTATGTTTTCTTTTGACTTTTATTTTTACTTTTTGCATGTTTCAGGATTGATGCTTTCTTCATGAGTATTAATATGCCAATGTGCATAATGTCAATCATTTTGTTTCATCATTATGTATGGCAACATCAGTCCATTTGACAAAGGTAAGTAAATATACATGCATATCTATATTATATATATATATATATATATATATATATATATATATATATATATATATATATATATATATACATGTAGAGAGAGAGAGAGAGAGAGAAAGAGTGACAGAGCGAGGAAGGAACATACTGTCTGTTATTCTGATGATGTTCGGTGTGTGTTAATGGATGACAGTACTAAATATTAAAGTGATTATTTTATTTCCTGACTCAGTTGTGCCTACTACAATATTTTTGTTTTATTGTTTTACATTTATTGAATTAGTTCTTTGATTGTCCTGTAGTGGTAATTTATTCTGCAGGTTGGAAATGCATTAAGTTAGGAACCCATAACGCCAGTCTTCCTTATTTGTCACTATAAATTTATGTCCCTGGTACAGGTGTTTGTAAAGATACTAGTTTTGAGGAGGAATAGGAAGTCAAATAGGATTAGGGCTTTAATGTTTCAGTGAGACACGGGTAATCTATTGGGATAGTTGAAGGATTTAAGTCCTTTATTTTCTTTGGTTAAATATCATTGGGGCCTTTCGATTAGAGTGATATGCTTGGATTTGTAAATACAGAAGGGGGTATTATAATCAATAATGATATGCTTGGATGTGTGCATACAAAAGGGGGCCTTATAATCAATGATACATCCATAAGGGAAGAGTACAGTAATAAAATGACTTCTTTTCATCTTGAAGATATTTCCTCAGAAAATAACAAAGCCAAATAGAAGGATTTTGTGAACAAGGTGAAAACATCTTTATCAAGTGACAGCATGTTGCCCACATAAGTCCTCAAGTGTTTTATGACTGTCTGTTTGAAGAGGACCACCACTTATAATTAAGAGGCAAAGATGACTGTTAGATATGCATTAGGCATTTTTAAGCTTTGTTTTTAATGGAAGTATTAGATTCTTTTACTCATAGGTTAGTACTAAACTAACTGCCCTTGCAGGGCTAGCCAATTATCCCTTGTGAAACTCAAACTCTGCACTTTGTGTTTGTAAGGCAAACACCTTAACTATTAGGCCACACTTCCAACCATTTGTTCATTCTCCTCTTAGTCATTTAATCCAAACCAGGATCACAGTTTGTTAGCTAGCGACTGTTCAGGAACTAAGTGACCACAAATTAGAGAAATTATGAACATGGTATAAGCCTAGTGTATCGGAAGTGCTACAGGATAACTATAAATAATGGATATAGCTGGCAGCTATGTAATGCAATGATCTTAAACCAGCCTAACTTTATTTGGAAGACATGTTGACATTACTTAATAGCTGACAATGTACATGCTTACCAGCAGTAACTATAACATCTAGACCAATCTCCTTCTGTGGAGGCAAATATTTCTGGATGTGCATGTTATCTATCCTTTACTTCTTTCTTTAAACAAATGTTTGCCACAGTGTAATTACAGTTAAATGTTAAAACAAAAGTTCTGTGGGATATTTGAGCTATAATATGTTATAATCATCAGATCAGATGTTTATTGAATGAAATCCATTCTTTAGAGCATTCTTGGGATGTTTGCAAGTATAACACCAGTTATATAACCAAAGAAATGAATATTCGCTTTTCTAACAATTTTCAAACACAGGAAGCAAGCTATGGTCAGGATCATTTTGGTAAATATATTAGCCAAGTATATATATATATATATATATATATATATATATATATATATATATATATATACATACATATATATTATATGTGATTTGACTGAAATGTAACTGCTCTGTTAGAAATATATTTACAAGTCAAGAGGGAACATATTTTGGGGAATTTGTTGACGTCATGGAAGTCTTGCAGCTGACTTTTATTGGTGCTGATTCCTTTGAAGTATGTAGCACTACATAGCAGCTGTGCTGTGGTTGGCACCCTGCTAGCTAACTCCTTGACAACAAAGTGCATTTTCCCAGTATTTGTAATGAACAGAATTATACTGACATTAAATTTGCTTTAAGAGAAGGTAATGTGTTGTTTGTCTTTTACCGTTTAGGGGTTGCCACAGCGGAACTCTGGTCTGCTAATAATGGTAATGGTGCCAAGTTGCCAGCCCGACGACCAACCTTCAGTGAAGGCACGCCCATTCACACATGTCTTTCAGAGGCCACTCAACCACAGGGAGGACATGCAGACTCCACACAGAAGGCACTCCAGCTGAGAATCAAACAAGAGAACCTTTTGCTGTGAGGCAACAACGCTACCACTGTACCACTGTGCCTTAAAAGAAGGAAGGAAATGCGTAAAGGAATAAAATAACAAAATGATCACATTAACTTTGATATTATCAACTAAAGCCATAGCAGCATCAACTATATATTATTGTATGTCAAATTTATACCATTTTGCCTACACTCATATTTCTTGTATTTTCATCTCAGAAATTATTGAACATTTTTCTCTTTATGTATATATTCATGCAGTATTTATGACACTCCTTACCAGTAATTTTAAGCTTGATTTTTTTTTAAAGTTTATGAAGACAGCTACATAGATTCTAGAGGATAGATCATATGTGCACAAATTAGCAGCTTATTTCTTACCACAGAAAGATGCCATGCCTATCTGGGGTAGTTTCAACTCTTACACATAAGCATTAATGTGTTCTATTGTCCTTTTAAGCTAGTTTGACTCTACAGTTAAAAAAAAAAGCTGACCACAGGGTATACATGTCAGTAATAAAAAGATAGTACACTCACATTTCTGTTTTTAAAATCCCCACCCTGTTATATAGATGATAACAGGGAGTTTGAAAAAATCACATGCTGAGGCCTGCTTAAGGGTTTGCTCATTATTATAGGTTAGGTTATTCGGAATTATCTTAGGTGGTATGAGAGCTGGGGGGTGGGGGGGATTGACATGATTGTCTACTCCAAAAGGTCATTAGAAGTGTATGATTATATGGCTACTTTTCGGACTAAATCTTGCAGAAGTAATTTGGAAAGAAATGTATTCACATGTCTGCTGATATGGCAACAAGTCAGACAGCTAGGTTGTTGGCTCACCCTAGACCAATTACCAGAAGTGACAGTGAATATAAATAACCTTAGAGTGGGTACTTCTTAGAATCTGACTTTTTTATTTTTATTAAATGGATAGGTGGACTTGTGATAGTCTCTTTTCAGCTATGATCTAAGCACACTGAATACACATACATACATGCATACATACATGCATACATACATACATTAATACATAAATAAATAAACATGTTATTTTATGTTATTTGGTGCACTTGTGTGGCTTAACATGCATCCCTAAACTGCTTACATTGATGCATACCTGTCAGCTTATCTTGATTTTCAAGGAACTCCCTAATTTAGCTAAGACTTTTTTGCCATCCCGATCCAGCCTAAATAGTAGTCATAAGCCTGTTTACTTGGTCTGCATGTTAATTAACATTAATTAAACTATGCTCCTAGTGATATAACTAATATCCTAAAATATTCTTGACTTTCTGACTTTTTCTGTAATGTTCTTCATATTGATCACTGCTGCAGTAGTCTAAACTATATAGGTTATATTCTGCTAAGGATATAACAGACACTAGCTTCCAGAGCTTCTGAATGCCTTCAATACACCAAAACTGTTAGTCAGCTTTAGTTGAGCTGACTAAAGGTCAGGTTTAGATGCCAAGCTTTTCTGAGCTTTTCTGCCCCCAAAGAGAAGAGAATGCTCCTCTACAGGATTTCAAATATTGACTGAGTTGGGAGTTAGCATAAGGGGTTGGGAGTCACCATAATTGGGAGTTATCGTAAGGGGTTGGGAGACACCATAATGGTTAATATGTTTATGTTGTAGACACAGAATACAGAGTTTGATTCTTACTTTTGGATAGGAAGCTGGGCTAGGATTAAAATGGCCCCTATGAACCTATGAAAGCCAACTAATAATGTTCCTTTGCTTGGCAGATAAATTCCTTTCAGGGAGAAAAAAAAAAACGCTTTCACTTTACTTTTTATGACAGAAAACATAGTTTTTATGAAAATGTGTTTTTTTAACGAATGTCATGTGACTTTTTCACTTTTAAATGAGAGTATTACTTTTATACATTTGTGGTAAAATGTTGTTGAAAGTAATGTTAAACTGCTTAATTTTTCTGTTGTAAAATTGTGTTACTTTTGGGTGCTGACATAAGTGCTTAAAATGATTTTTTACTGTGTTTTAATGGAGAAAGTTACTTTTTTTAATAACTTACATGCTGTAGTGATTACTACTGCCAAGCTTTCCCAGGAGTCATGCACTTTTCTGGCTTAACCATGGAACAACCTACTGGTTCATTAGTTTTTCATTCTTCTAGTCAGAAAAAGAAGAAAATTGTCAAGCAGACTTTACAACTACAGCAGGCAGCTAAAGTGCCTCAGCCAAAGTTGGGTGATTTTACTGCAGCCAAAACTGTTACTTTGAACCACTAATCTTTTCCTCCTGGCTTCTGCTTGTGTATTTCCTACAATCTCCATGATCTGGGGGGTTAGACATTTCCTTTGTGGCTACTGGAGAGCCCTTGGTGATCAAGGGAGAGACACTCTTTTCTGTCCTGAGAGAAGGGGAGGGAAATTTTACTCTGACTAGTTAGAAAGCCATGCCCATCTCTAGGGAGGTTTTTGCTGCTGGTCTTCATTCTTCAAAATCCATGTCACAAGGAATAATAAAAAAATAAATAAAATAAATCTCCCGTCTCAGTTACTGTACACAGGAACAGATGAGTGAGCTTAGCTCAGGGTTTAGTACATGTTTTTGCCTCTTCCTGTACGTCTATTTCTTTTAAAATAAAAAGATAATCTTCATTTTTTGAAGAGATTCAAGAGTTTGAACTTCAAAATGTTTGTGAGGGGACATATTATATGCTGTCTCCACAGATTTCTGATTCAAATTCACAGAAGAGTGAGACTATAGTCAGTACTTTTGAATGATTCACTTTCTCCAAATTTATTTGCAGAATGAGTCAGTTGTTTCAGAGTGGAAAACAGTGATGTTTCTCAGTCTGATAGGGAACATCATGATTTCTTACAATTGCAATATCTATAACCTCCTCTGATTCCTTCTATTCTGTCTGCTTTGGAAAACGTTTTTTTGCCAAAGCCTTCAACTTCCCTGACAACCATCATGTTACCTCCAAACAAGCAGATAGACTACGTTTTACACACTCATCCCAGATCAGAACCAACAACTATTGCTTTAATGAATCCAGCTGCTGCCAAATATGTGGTTAATACTAATATCTCTCCTGACAAGGATGGGCAAGCTTTTCAGTGATTTAGGGAAAATGTGTTTACTTCTTCAACACTTGTTTTTAGAATTATCATCTGTCAAGCTCATATGTTGAAGTTTCTGCTTGTCTGTTGTGAGTGCATGAGGAATATTTTGGCATCTGTTTTTGTATAACTCAGTTTCCTCTGAGTCTCAAGTGACTCACTGTTTAAAATGTTTATGATTCTGCTGCAGCCACCTTAAGGGCTGCTGCCACCAGAACTGTTATTGGATGGTTTGCCTGTCTGTGTTCTCAAAACCTCCCAGACGATGTCGGAAATTAAATTTTGAATCCTTACTTGGATAGATGGATAGAAATGGCTCCCATGGGTACTCATATCACTGTGGAGAGAAAAGCATATCCCAGATGTCTGGAGAATAAATATACTAGTGCCAGTGCTCAAGAACAAAGGGGATATTCACAACTGTGGGCAGTACAGAGGTATCAAACTTCTGTCACACTGCATGAAAGTTCTAGAGAGGATGACTGATAAATGAATACGCACAGTACTAGAAAGTAAGATGTGAGATTAGCAAATCATATTCAGATCAAGGTGTAAAACAGCTGTTCCAATGTTTCCTGTGAATCAGATAGTTGAGAAGAAGCTACAGATGAGGAAAGTGTACAACTGGGCATTCCTAGACTTGGAGAAAGCATATGACAAGATCCCAAGAAAGCTGATTTTAACAGTCCTGTGGTGGTTCAAAGTCCCAGAAACATTGGTAGGGCTAGCGTAAGTTATGTACAAGGACCCACCGACTCAAGTCCAAACAGTGTTTAGTCTCACAGAGGTGTTCCTAGTGAGAGTAGGTGCACAGCAGGGTTTAGCTCTGGGACCACTGCTGTTCATACTGGTCATGGACTGCATTAGGAAACAAGTCGACGGGGCCAGACCACCAGTGCAGACAATGTAGCATTACAGGCAGACTCTGAGCAAGAACTTCAGCAAAGGGTAGGGGACTAGAATGTAAAACTGATAACACATGGGATGAAGTTAAGTACAGATACAACAGCTGTAATGGCAACAAATGATGGAATTCAGAAGAAGCTAAGAATTGAGATAGAATGGAAAAATAGTGGAACAGGTTAACAGCTTCAAGTATCTGGAAGGGTAGTTGAGGAGAAGGGAAGTATGAATGAGGAGGTCAAAGCTAGACTCAGAAGGGCTGCAGCCAACTGGCACAGACTGTCAAGTGTCATATATTACAGAAGAATGCCAAAGAAGCAGAAAAGTAAGGTGTACAAAACAGTGGTTTCACCAGTGCTATTGTATGGTATAGAATTCTGCTCAGTAAAGGCAGAGCAGTTGAGAAAGCTAGAGGAGATGGAACTGTAGTGCCTGAGATGGATGGTAGGGTGCACACTGTGGGGGAAAGACAAAGAAATGAAAACATTACAGGAGAAGCCAAAGCAGCTCCAGTTGCAGAATAGGTGAAAGAGAACAGATCACTGTGGTTAGAGCACATGTACAGAAAAGCTGAACAAAATCTGGTGAAGAAAATTTGGAATTAGGAAGACGGTAAGAAGAAACAAGTGCATCCAGCAAACAGGTGAATGGACTGTGAGAGAAGGCATGCAACAATCAGACATGAGTGTCAAAGAAGTCAAGAGAGTGGCATTGAATAGAGAGACATAGTAACAGTTGATATGACACCCTGAACCCCATCTAGAAAATGGAAAAAAAGAGGCTGATGTCAATGATGATGATGAGAGAAAATGTGTGAGATACGTGTGAGCAAGTAAGCAGACCAACTACGGTACACTGTACATTAGCAACATTAGTTTCTAAGTTTAGGCTTGTATACAACATTCACAGATGAGTGAGTTGGCTCTTGCAAGGAGTAGTTTAAAGGTACAGAAGAGTGGTGGTAAGTAGAGGGTGGACTATTGAGATGTAAGATAGAAGAGTAGATTGTGAGGTACAGTAGAAGGGCAGTAAACATGAGATATATTGAGTTGACTGACAGATGAATATAGTGAAGTAAGTCTGATGGGATGTGACAGAGCCGGTTTAATGGAGGGGTTCAGAGAAAAGGTATGGGAGGTTAAGAGCAGATATCCAGAAGAGGGTAGATTAAAGAATATTAATAAGAATCATGTGTGGTTGGATATTTATGGTATTTGAATGACAAAGGTGAGTGGATATGCAGGAGCTAAGGAACTACCCTGGTGAATGGCATGAACATGGTCATGCTTTCACCAGATGTTGTTTAGAACTTGTTTAAATGTTATGAGGTTGTGTGTTTGTTTTAGGATAAGTGGAATGGAATTCCACATTTTGGATACATAGGAGGAATAGAGGGAGTCACCTGCAAAATTATTAGATATTGTGGAGTAAAGGCTTCTATAGGTAGAGCAGTGATTATTTATATGATTTGTAGATTAGGTTGTGCGTGCTGACTGACCGAAACAAGTTTAGGGTATATTGCAAGTCAGTACACTGAAGTTGCCTTAGAGCTATGCGGTGGTGTATTCTGTGTGGGATATTTGCAGCATAAGTTGCTATTTTTTTCTATCATTTTTCAAGTAGGTAGGATTGGGTGGCTTACAGATGGGAACACTATATAGAAGGATTGGGAGTTGGTAAGGTGCGGCAATTGTTTTCCTAGTGTCTACTGTAAGGTAGGGCTTTATCCTATAGAGGGCGCTGTGTTTTTGATTTTTTTTTTTTATACTGTTTTACATGAAAGTTAATTTTCAAATTTTCATCAATTATGATGTAGTGAAGCTTTGTGTGGGTCACTAGTTCAATGTTGGTACAGTTGGGAGAGATTATGTTGGAAATATTCTTCTGGTAAAAAAACTGCTTGGAGGTAATTATAAATAATTTATATTTTTGAAAGTTTAGGAACAGCTGTGAGTCATGGAGACAACTTTGAATAGATAATAGGGATTTGTGGGTTACCTGTTGTAGTTATTCGAGATTGTTTCTAGGGTAGGCTAATGCTGAGTTATCTGCATACTAGCTGATTGTAGCATATTTACTTACAGTGCAGAGGTTTTTACAAATATGCTGGAAAAGAATTTGGCCCTGAATATACCCTTGGAGGATACCCACTGCTACAGTTAAAAAGGTTGATATGTCTCTTTGCCATTTCCAGCCTGCTGTCTGCAAGTTGGAGAGATGGTACGGCTAGTCCTAATAAAGAGACCCTATTAAACAGAACTTGGTTAATTACAATATCAAAGATTTCAGATGCATCTAAAATTACTGTACATATGAGGTTGTCTTCATTTCTGCTTTGGTTGATTAGGGTAGTGAATATAAAAAGGGCACAAATAGTACTGTGATATGGACAAAATTCATGCTGTGTTGAGATAGGAGTTTATTACAGAGAGAACATTACATTTTGGGGACTGGATACACCTTTCTGGTACCTTGGAAAGAAGTAACAGAATGGCAATGGTTTAATAATTGGAAAGATCTGTGGAATTCTCACATTTATGCAGTGGTGATATCTAAGATTTTTATCCAGAGTTTTGGGACATAGCTTTCTCTGACTGTGTGGTTGAATAGTATGGAAACAGGGTAGACTGCACACATGTATTCATCTGGTTGGCTGTTTGCAACTGGAATAGTCAGTTTTAGCTTGAGCAGAATTATTTTGATAGTGGAGGTAGGTATGGGCTGGAATCGTGGTTTATTAGTGTGTTGAACATGTTCAGAAGATTGGGGAGGGATATTAGCTGTGGGCTTTGGTAGAGAGACTACAGGTTTCATGAAATGTGAGTTGAATGTGCTGGCGATGCTTTTAGAATGATTACTTAAAGGAGGAGTTGGTTGAGTATACTGGCCTGGGAGAATGAGCTAATTAAAGATCAGAATAGTTTATGTTTGAATAAAGTACAGGTCTGTAGGTTTGTGTCATACATTTTTTATCTAATTTGATTTTGGTTTTAATCAAGTTCTTCAACTATTTATATCTCATTAGGTTAACTTCAATTTTGTTCTTTTTCCAGTATAATCAAGACCTGTGTCTTTGATTCATTAATTGTTTAGTTTGTCATGACAGCCTTGTAGTTGGATTAAATTTTACTCTCTTACTTGTAATAAGGGCTAGCTCATTTAGAATATTTAGAAAAGTGGTGCTGAATGTGGATGCTGTTTCATCTAGTTGTACAAATAAAGAGCTCCAGTTGACAGATGTTAGGTTGGTGATTTGTTTATCTATTTGGAAGGTGAACACATTACATATGATTGTATCGATGAAACTTGTGGGTAGTGATATTCTCTCTGATATTGAACATAGGGAAATGATCATTTGAGGTATTAGCGAGCGAGCCTGTGGTTTTAATCAGGATAAAGTCTAAAATGCATGTTCTCTTACTGTTTTTGTTGTATCTAGGTGGTGTGGAGATTAGTTGATATAAACCACAGAGGTTGATGGCTTTGTGACCGAATGGATTTGTTATGGCTTGCCAATCAATGTTGAAATCACCTACTATTAAGACTTCCTGAAGAATGAAGAAAATAACTCTTTAGCTGTTTCAGTATTATTGCTTGGGAGTATATAAATCTGTAGTATTTCTAGTATGTTTACTGTTTTGCATTTACTGATTTTCAATTTAGACATGAGGATTTCAGCATTTTTGATTCTGGGCGAGGGGTTAATGGGATGGACAGTCAAGTTTCTGATAATAAGAGAGATGAGTTAGTGACTTCACCTACTGTATGTTATACAAGTTGTAGAATAATGGAGGAAGGACAAGATGACAACAATGGGTAATGGGAGCAGATCATTTAGCTGGCAAACCACAATAAGAAAAAAATGCAAGATGTCTTTAGAGATACCTATTGTAGTCATTTTACGTTAAGCTACTTATATTGGCATTAACTGCTTGCAATGCTATATGAGGTTCATTGAAATTACTGCTGCTGAGTTCAAAAAATGGTGTCTTTGATGCAAAATGTTCCTATTGTCAAATTTCACAGCAAATGTCTTTCTTTTATGAATTTAACCATTACAAATTCAAGTAGTAGTACTGTAAGAAAACCTGTGCATTTTGGAGCAGGCTGATTAGTTTGAACTGATGATGGAAAAATGAAAGAGCAGAATTACATTGATAAACTGAACCTGGATGCTGATAACTTTAAATGCAACACTTTGAGAAAATATTAAATGGCAGACAACAAACAAAGCCTAAAGCAGTGCAGCATTGATCACCGTGACAGGTTTGTTGCATTGCATTAGTATGGTCATGAACAGTCTGCTTTAATCTAATGGAAAACAAGAGATCTGTGTGAGACTGACTCATGACAGAATTTTCAAATAATTTAATGCTACTGGTAGCTGTAACATCTAGTTTTTATTCTCATTATCACATTATATAATCATATATATTTTTTATCTGAGTTACATAGATAATATTCTACCTACTAAAAATGTGTTGTTTTGGTTTAATTTCTCCAAGAGTTTTGGGTCTCTGATACCCTGACAATGTAGACCCATTCCTACATGAACATATGATTAGAGTTCATGAAGTTAGTTAGTCTTTGAAGTTTGCTAAGACTGTTCTTCTCAGTACCCACAATGTGCACAGAACTGTGTACTTCTGTAATTCATACAGTGTTATATGTATCTGCCACAGACTTCTGTTATGTAACTGTATTCACCTCTGTTATTAATAATGTTGTTTTATTGATTGATTAGTAGTATATATAAGTACAATTATAAATATTTCTTAGTCTCTTCTGAAAGATATCCAAAATGTATTAGACCAAACTAAATAGATCCCCTAAGAGCTGCAGCAATTTGAAAGGGAAGTAGCACTTTTTCTAAGTTTCACTTTTCCATACCATAATTGTAAGCCAGAAGAACAATTCATACAGTAGCAGCATTCCCAACGTCCACTAGAATGAGCTATTACAAAATAAATAGCTCGTATCACCATTAACTACAGACAGGTCAAATAAAATCTATGTCCTGCTTTGATGTTCTCCTTTCAGCCTTCACAGTCATTCTACTCCACGTTTTCATTAACAGATTTCACATTCCATACACCTTTTTCTTAATAATTTCCAAACTGTTCAAATCGTATTATTTTCCTTTTGTCTCTGTATAACAACAGTAGTAGTGAACTATAGCTATGGCGGAGCAAAGAAAGTGGCTGACTGGACATAAACTGTTAAGCGGTGAGATCAGATCAGCAATGCCAAAGCATTGCCACCCTACCAACAATGCACTGCATACATTCAGCCGGGACTGCAGTTTGCCATTCTGTTCATGCATTTAAAATGTGATGGTCGGGCAGCTGTTTAACAGAGTGAATGGTGTGATATTGGAGCCATAAAGAACAGCAGGAAGAGCTGCCATGCTGCAGTTTCTCCTGTTGGATGGAGGCTTTAGTCTGCAGGATATCCAGGGTGTCCATCTAGATAGATAATGAGCTGTATAAATATCTTACCCAGTCTTAATGTGCAAATGCTCCTGTGATGTATGAATGTACTTGGCACGTTATTTTCCTGCATTACCTGCTTGATACAGCTATTATTCTCAAAAACTGGAATGCCATTTATTTATATTTTCATGTTATTTTACTTGTATCTCTGTAAAGCCAACCTGATTGTCTGTTTTTTAATTATGTACCCAGGCTGCATTAGAAAATGGTCAACTTACATCAGTATTGTACCACTCTTAAATAAACAAACAGAATAAATACTTTAATCAATCAATCAATCAATCAGTAAAACAACATTATTACCAATAGAGGTTAATAAAATTACATAACAGAAGTCTGAGGCAGTTTTTTTTTTATTTTTTTCAGTTCGTACAAGAGTTGTTATTCTTATTAACAATAGATTAGAAACAATAGATTAGTCTCATGTCTATTCCTTGATCTCTCTAAAGCCTTTGACACTGTCTCCAACAACCTACTCCTATCCAAACTATCTAACCTTAATCTTTCTAAATCTACACTCTGCTGGTTCTCTGGCTACCTCTCCAGTAGATTTCAGACTATGAAATGGATCGCTGTAGCCTCTCCTTTCCTACCAGTCTAAACGATGGATCCCAAAGGATCCATCCTTGGACCCCTTCTATTCAACATTTTCACTAATAATGTCTATCAAGCCTGTCCTACAATAATTTCAACCTCTGACAACCTACCCCACCTTCTCACTCTTACCCAAGAATCTCTCCACTCAGTTGAAAGATGGCTAACTTCCAATAAACTCCTTCTTAACCCTAAAAAAATAAACTCCTGCTCTTCCTCCCTAAATCCCTCCAACATCTCTAATCCTTCTTCACTGTCACCTCATTTAACAATACAACTATCAAGGTTGAACCCCCACTGAACTATTAGGCATTGTAATTGATGATCAGCTTAAATTCAATCTACATATGCAAAACTGCATTAAAAGGACACTCCAAAACCTGGCCTACTGTATAGAAATAAAAATTCCTGGTAAACGAATACAAACTCTCTCCGGCACAAGCCTACCTTCTGCCCACCCTTCTATGTGCTGCCCCAGTCTTCACTAACCTTCAAACAACTCTGTTGACTAACCTTGAACATGCATATAATAAAATTGCTAGATTTGCTGTCAATACCATATCGCTCACACTACTGCATTTCTCTAAAACACCTTCAGTGGCTTAAATTTCACCATCAGCTCCTTCTGCCTCAACTTCACCTCATCCACTCCATATTAAACAAACCTGATTCCTGTCCTGCTCTCTCTAGCCTCATTACTCCCCATGTTCTTAACCATAGACTCTGCAGCTGAGACCAACATATCCTTCAGATTTACAGACTCAACAAAACCATTGGCAAACTTCTCTATAACCACTCTGTCACAAATGCTTAGAATAAACTGCCCCAACACATAAGACTAATTTCTAACATAAACTGTTTAAAAAAAAAAAACACTACAAGACTATTTACTTAACTCTTAGACTTGCTGTTGCACTAACCCAACCTAATCAATCTCTATCCCTCCCTTCTTGTATCAACCTCCCCTACTTTCACTCTCTCTCCCTCTTCTCTCTACAATCACTCCTTCTCTCATCCTGTACTTGTTCCACAGGATAAGCTATACAACAACCTCTTCAGTTTTGCAAGTGTTTTACTAATTATCACTAAAACTTCCTTAATAAACTGCACAGTGACTGTGTATAGCAGGACACTTGCTATGCCTACTATAACTACTGTATCCTATCACTGCAATGGTCACTTTATATAAGAGGATGCCTTACATGTGCAAGATTTTTCCTTATATTAGTAAATAAATTTACAATTATTCTTATTGTAATATCGTATGTGTTGAATTTATATGTGATAATTCTTTAATTATATTTCTTACTACTTTTTAATTTACTGCATGTTATCTATCTGTTTTGGAGCTTTTCTCCTAGGGTCTCTACTGAAAATGGGCACCTGCCCAACTAGACTAACCAAGTCAACAAATGGCAAATAAATAAATAAAAAATACCACCTGGATAGTCTCTTCTCAAATTAGATTATTGCTCAGTCCCATCTCGTCCTATCTAAGAACCTGTATGATGTTATTTCAAATTTCAATTCTCTCTTCCTCTCTTTCTTTGTCATTTTTGTCCTGTACCTTTGATCTAACTTTATTATCACTGTAGCATTCTTTCTCCATGTTCTGACCCCATTTACATATTTAATTTATCTGACATTAAGAAACCATCATATGCCCACTGCTATATATTAACAAACAATACCTTTCCTTTTATTACTATCCAGTGACGACTGTTTCTATTCATCGAGTAACACTATGTGCCATAGACTCTATTGTTTTGTTTTCCCCCTTCAGGGTTAACATTTCAATGCTTTTTTTTTCTGTTTTTTATTTGTTACCTAGAACAGGGTGCCCGCAGTGGTGCAGCGGTTAGCGTTGCCACCTCACAGCAAGAGGTTCTCTGGTTCGATCCTCAGCTGGGGTGCCTTCTGTGCAGAGTCTGCATGTCCTCCCTGTGGTCGCGTGGGTCTGGTTTCCTCCCACATCTCAAAGACATGCTGTAGGTGGATTGGTTACTCTAAATTGGCCTTAGGCATGAGTGCGTGCATGTGTGTGCCTTCTGTGGAAGGTTGGGCGCCGAACTGGCAACTCGACACCGTAAAACTCCACTGTCAATCATGAGCGGACAAGTGATCCGCTGTGGCAACCCCTAACCAGGAAAAGGTGAAAGAAGAAGAAGATTTGTTACCTATAACAGTATAAATCAAGATGCATCCACCTATTACTGTGTTTGTATTCTATGAAAATCCATTTATAGTTGGTTTTATCAACTAAGTCTTGAAAGAAAAATGAAGATACAAAATGCATGTCAGAATTTAAACAGCTATTACAGTAATAAGGCATAAAGTCATGCTATGTAGTGGTGTAAAACATGCAATGGCTTTATTTCAATTAAAAATGAAAACTTTAAAAATCTGGTGTAATCATGTAGTAACAGTTCTTCCTCATTTTGGCAGTGAAATGCTAAAATGTGTGGATGACAATGGCACTGTTCCAATGCACAAATTGCAGCTCACAGACAAAATGCTGTTTAAATATCCTTTCTTTTAAATAAAAGACGCTAAGCATTTTGCCACAATAGTTCAAATCTGAATCTCAAACTCATCTCAATGAATCCTAGTAAATATCATCAGTTAATATCATAATAGCAAAAGTACAAAACACTTTTTTGTCTGGCTATGGAAAAGGAAATAAAACTAACCTTGTCTCATTTTGTCAAAACCTGAAGTGCAGTGTGTGTTTCAGCCAACATCTGGAACATTGGCAAGTGATTCCATGAAATCCCCCATTATCAAAAGTCCTTTGTTGTGTTATATGTATGATTTTTGCAATACAGAGATTTGAAGTAATGTGAAAAGGTGATATCCTGAATTCACAAGTTCAAGATTTGGATATGCTCATGGCTGGAAAACTATCTAGTAATACCAGGGCTTTTAAATTAATATTTATTTTTTATTTCTCATGCATTCATCTATGTTTTATCTTAATCAGAGTTAAGAACCAACATTATTCTTTTGTGCAAATGTAACATGTTCTATAATTTATTTATTTATTTATTTGTTTTATTTTGTTTTACATTTGTTGACCGGGAGAATCCGACTGGATGCATGTGGCCCGGGGAGAAAAGCTCTACAGTTTGTTAATATACAACTAAGTCATTTAACATATACAAAGTCATTTAACATATACAAAGAACAAATACAAAAAAAAAAAAAAACATTTTAGCTTACAGAGGAAAAAAAAACATTTTTAGCATGTAAATGTAGTAGAATGACACGTTAGTTGTATGCACAGTAATATTTACTTCACCAGTAATATTATAAACAGGAATATGCATAATTTACCAAGAATTGTATTTTGAGTATGTTGGTGTTAGAACGAAATGGGGAGTACAAAGAGTAGAAAAAGTTGCTTAGAACATAGTAAGACTGCTAGTAGATGAAGTTAGTTACTATGAGGAGGTTGATAGAGCATTTGCTGAGCTGAGGAAACAGGTATAGAGGGTCAACATGGGGGAAGGCATGGGCATTGTCTTTTGATAAAAATATGTTCTTTTAGTAGTTGTTTAAATTTAATGCTTGATTTTGCTGAGGTAATAGCAGGGGGCAGTGTGTTCTAGATTTTACCTATGTAGTTAAGAAATAGGGAATCACCTGCTGAGTTGTTGGATCTGGTTATTTTGATTAATGTTTTGTCACTAGAGTGTAGTTGTTTGGGGTTTTCTTGTAATTTAAGCAAATCAGACAGTGTTAGTATTTTTCAGGATATAGTAGGAGTTTCTGAGCGAAGACTAATTGATGGAAGGTAATGAGATTTGGAAGTTCAAGCCAATTTAGTTGAAGTAGTGAGTGGCAATGGTGGCAATGGTAAGGAACATTTGTGGCAAATCTGGCAATTTGATTGTAACAGGTGTCTAGTTTTGTGATTTCAGTTTTGGATAGGTTGGTGAAGATGGGAGCAGCAACAGCATGTGGACAGGAGCAGAGTTTGAGCCATGGTAATTTTAGTCTGTTGATTTAGGTATGTTTTATTTTTGTACAAACAGCCAAGTTTGTTGTGTATATTTTTGATAGTTTGATTTATGTGAAGGTCAGACTTCAGTTTGTTGTCAATGGTCACTCCTAGTAGTTTTGTGTGGGAGTCTGCGGAGATAATGGTACCATCACCAGACATATTATTGAAAGTATCTGCCTCTAAGTTAGATTTATATGGTTTGAAAATTAATAATTTGGTCTTTTGGGAGTTTAGCAACAGATTTCTACTGAGAAACCAAGTTTCAATGGTTTTGAAGACTTGGGTGATGGAGAGGAGTGTGAGAGGGTTGCTGGCTGAACAGACTAATGTCGAATCATCAGCGTATTGTATGACAGCTGCATCTTGAGTGATGTTGAGATCATTAATGAAGATGGAGAATAGTAGCACTTTTATTCACAATTTTAGGCAGCTGGGATTGAGAAAGGTTACCACCAGTGGTTAGCCCCTTCTTCTGCTGGCAGTAATCATTTCTAAATCTTAGGCAGCCCATTCTGCAGTGCTTATCCTGAGGTGCAGCACTACAGTAGGCTACCTTTCTGGCCTATAGCAAATGCTTATGAGGCATTCTGGGGGTGTAGCATATAGTAATTAACCAGGTGCTCTTCCCTCAGAAATGCCTGAGGAAAGTGCTTTACACAACTAAATTCATAAAAATGCCAGCAGTAGTAATTAACTCTGCCAGAACTCATGTTCACCGAATGGGGGAGATAACGTTAGAGGGAAGTGTTGGAGAGTTTACCAGAATAGTTAATGTTGGGGTTTGTGTGTGTCTGTCTAGTTTACTGGCTGTCTGGCTGCATGTGTGAAACTACATAGAGGTATAAGGAGTGTTACTTGAATGTACGTGAGTGTGTGTATGTGTTGGTGTGAATAAGAGTATATGTCTGCCATGGTGATCTCAGGAGAGGGCATTAGGGGAGAGGTAAGCTAGGTGTGTGTGTGTGTGTGTGTGTGTGTGTGTGTGTGTGTGTGTGTGTGTGTGTGTGTGTGTGTGTGTGTCTGCCTAGTTGATCATAGTAAGGGGCATTAGAGGAGAGGTAAGCTAGATGTGTGTGTGTAATTATATGGGTGAATTGATGAGTATGTATAAATGAGGCGGTGCTTGAAGAATACAGGGTGAATATGTGTGTGTGTGTGGGGGGGGCGTGTGTTGGAAGGTGACTGCCATACCTTTTAACTCACCCTAAAATAATGAGCAATGAATGCAATGGGAGGGACAATAGACAGCAGGAAAAGCTTTCTTCATTTTAGTCACACAAAAGGTTTTGAAGCACAAAAGATGCATATGGTGGGGGACAGTAGACATGAGGAATAATTTCTTCTTATTACTCTAAGCCACTTAAAAGTTAATAGAGCAATAGTTCTTGCATATGGATATGCATTTACTGAACAATAAGAAGTTTAGAAGTCTAGGTTATTGCATTATTAACTGATTGTTAGAGTCCTTGTCATACAGAAGCCATGTTCAACACTTCAGGACATAGCCATGAGGGAACACTAGATGATACCATAGAGTCTTTAAAGATATTACTCTAATCCACTAAAAAACAGGTTTTGCATCATGACGAATTTTCTGAAAATTAAAAAAATAAAACTCTAATTACTGACATTATTGATTAACTGCAATTATATGTGAGCTATGAGGGATGTAGAAAAATAAGAGTCAACCTCAGGGACGTTCAGTAAACTTAATTACAGATAAAAGATATGCTGGGATGTGTGTGTGTGTGTGTGTGTGTGTGTGTGTGTGTGTGTGTGTGTGTGTGTGTGTGTGTGTGTGTGTGTGTGTGTATTTGATATGTGTATGTGTGTGGGGTGCTTGCACTAACACAATACATCTTCTATTAGCAGTGATTACAGCAAAGACAGCTGCAAAGGGTCCACTGGTACTTGGAGTAATCATCAAGCAATTCAGAGACATGCAAATTAAATGATAATGAGGTATTTAATCATTGCAGCTACTTTGAACCACTGGATTCAACAATAATGCTAACAGACCCTTTTTACTGCAGCCTTACTATCAGTGGATGGACCTGTCTCTGAATCCTGACCTTGTGCCAGTGTATATAATACACATATACTTTTCCTTCATTTTTGTTTATACTCATTTCATATCAGTAATTCTGATGATAGTACTTAAATCACTATTATGCAGCTAATATCTAAGTTTGGTCTTATTTTGCCATCAGTAAAAGCTTTAACTCTACAGCACAGTTTTCTTCTAACAAACTATTACTAGACAAATTAAAAGCCTGCTGCCTATTTTTTTTTATTCAAATATATATGTAATGATTGTAATATTGCATTAATTATTCATTGTACAGTTTCCAGAAGATTAATTTTATTCAGTGCATGCAAACAAAATATATGGTTGCATTAAAATATTAGCTTCATAAAAAATGTTTATGTTTGTTAATATTATATTTCGTTTAGGGGTTATAGGTTTAAATGTAAACTCAGTCTTAGTCATTTAGATTTAAGAGTAGTAGTGTGCTCCTTAAAACTAAGAATTTTGTTGACCATGGCATCCAAAATCTTATATATGATACACACTTTGTAGTTTTTCATGGCTCAATAACATTTCAGGATCTGTTTTCTACTGGCCAAACTTGCCACTTTCATTTCCCTACACAAAATGTTAATCCATGTAAAGGTACTAAAGAAGAAATCTCCCATTGATATTCATTTATTTCAGTTTCATCGTTTTATGAACTAAATAATGGGCCAGGCTTGCAATAATTTACATGTCAACATTTCGTAGAGTTTAGGAAAGTTGAGAACATAAACAACACTACCCCTAAGAGATAGTCCAGGGGAACACGTACATTGAGATGAGAAAAGTCAAAAGAGCACCAAAATGTATATACACTTAACTGCCTTTTCTTCAGCCAATGTCTATCCACCTGACAACATGTGGATTGATATTATATGAGCTCAAGATGCCAGTTATTTCCTTGAGCAATACAGTGTCATAAGCTTTAGGTAGTTCAAAGTACATTATGACAGGTGTTGCATCACTTTATAACTGTATACTAGTTCAGCATTATCTCTTTTGAATATTTAAACAGCAAATATTTTTTTCAGATCTTGTCCATTGGTTGGAGGAGAGTTTGTTGAAGACTTATTTGGTTAATACCACTAGTAAAGAGGCCTCCAACATCAGTCTAATGTTTGCCTTTCTCCTAGGACTATCTTGCTCAGAGTATTTCTGGAGGGTGTGTGCACATATGTATACTGTATCATCATTTATCACTGTATGACATGAGCACGTCAGAAGATGAGTATGCATTGAGTTTGCATGTAGTAAATGGATTCCTATATTGAAACTTGGATGCTTGGATTATTACCTGCTGGGAGGAAGACAAAAACTAATTCATAGAATTGCAGGTAAATACTAAGCAATCGGTTTACAGACCATTACATGACTAGCCAACAACGAGACAGTGACCAAACTCGAGAATCAAGCCCTGCACCTTTTATCTGTGAAGTAACCCCCTTAACCAGTATGTTAACCCCAAATCCCAATAAATAGGCAGGAGTGTAAAATGATGGCTGTATACCATATAGAACTGTTAGTTCTCGTCACATAGGCGACAAGCTTCAAGTCCGTATATGCATAGAAAGAACATTTCCTGAATTTTGCATACACAGAGAGAGAGAGAGAGAGAGAGAGTACATATGAGACACAGCAAATGTGCACTCTGAGTATTAGAAGATGAGTACTCTTACTAAACAATTGTTTCTTGATTGTTTTAATGGTGGCGCAGGGTATGCAAAATATAATGCAGGTGAATGCGTAAGCAGGTTTTGTATTTTGCAAGAGCTTACGTACAATAAATACCTACTTTCATGGAAACAACTCAAAATGACAATTCTCCCTTAACAAGAGAACAAGCCGTCTAATTTACCAAGAAAATTACCTTCCTTTATTATCTGTTGCTGCATTAGTCTTTATTCTCTTTCACAAGTAAGAATGACAAATATTTTCTGCACCTTTGATGCTTGACATTCTGAACACTAAACATTCTGTTAGCCTTGATCCAATATATTCTAAATAAACAGTCCCTTATTTTATCATAGTTTACATTCTTATATATATATATATATATATATATATATATATATATATATATATATATATATATAAATTTAAAGACAACAGCACTTTTAAAGCAAGCATAGAATGTACAGTAGCACAGTGATCAGGTGTTCTGAGCTGTACAGGTACCCTGGCATTACTGGTCAGACTGCTGAGATAATTAAAGAGCAAGTCTAAGATATTAGAGCCATCAAGAGGGAAATAAATGCATTGCTTTAAATTATTCAGGTGAATGGTATCTAGGAATTCAGAAGCATATGTTGATTTCCTTTTAAGTAATTGCAGCATAGTCTATTATTTGGATGTTGAATTCATAGGACTGCTGACAAATTTCTTAGTCTATCATACAAAGTTAGCATAAATTGTGCTTTTGTTTGCACATGCATGTTGGGCATTCTGTATCAAGCAATTATTTTTTTTTATTTTACATTTGGTACTACCTGTGTATTTTTCAGCTCTATAGCCAGAATTTCATATTTAATTACTAAAAATAAGTTTTCAGTATTAAAATAAAAAACATAGTAAAGCACTGTAGAGGTGATAAAATAGAAACACCACCAATAATAAAAGTCTGTAAAACTTTAATAAACTGCCAAAAAGAATAAATATACCATAAACACTTAACTTCATCACCATGTTTTCATCCCTGTAAATTGGGATTTCTTCAGATAATCCCCACATCCCATACTTACTACTTTTCTACACACACACACACATATATATATATATATATATATATCTAACATAATATTTTACAGAACCCTTCCCTGCTTCACTGCTTTAATTGGAATGTATCTTTTTACTGTTTTACATACAATTCAACTACTTTTTAAATCATTGTAATTACTTAAATGAATATTTATTGATTTTAACTAATTAGTTAATTGCAAGTATTTAAAAAGAGGGAAGTATGGGATGTGGGGATTATCTGAAGAAGTTCCAACATGCAGGGACAAAAAATGCAGTGAGCAAGTTAAGTATTTATGCTATATTTATTTTTTTTGGCAATTTATTAAAGTTTTATAGACTTTTATCATTGGTGGTGTTTCTATTTTAGCAACTCTACAGTGTTTTGTTTTTTTATTTTGAGTAGGCACAGTTGTGCTCAAAGAACTAGTATTCCACTATTCCCTGTGAGGTTTTCAGTATTGTCAATGTGATATAAAAGGATTATTTTTCAAATCTAAAACATCATTTTATAATTTCTGGAATTTGCATACACTTCCTTTTCATATCTATATAACTGCAATGATTGGAAAGACATATTTTATCAAAATATGTAATCCATATGACTTGATTCATATACTTTGCATATCTGTGTGTCATAAAATTATAGTTAAATGAAGTCTGGCAAGATTATTATTGGTTGTTGAGTATTCATTACATGTTCATCTTGCCTTATAATTCAAATGTATTAGGTCATTACTGAAATAACTATATCTGCTAATTCATTCAAATTGGTAAACAGTATACCAAAGTCCCTATATGTATATATATATATATATATATATATATATATATATATATATATATATATATATATATATATATATATATATATATATATATATATTTAGTCTGACTGGGTAATACCCATTTTTAGTGGAGGCCCAGGCAGAAAAGCTCCATTTACTTACATTTCATTATACTAAGTTCCAGTCAACCACATTACATTTCTATTTACATTTATACACAGACAGTAATTATATTTATACATATACATAAGTTCATAGGTTCATAGGTTGATACTAGACTATCTGTCCTAGGGCA
Source organism: Protopterus annectens (assembly GCF_019279795.1). NCBI lineage: Eukaryota > Metazoa > Chordata > Ceratodontiformes > Protopteridae > Protopterus > Protopterus annectens. The sequence goes on along the minus strand of NC_056730.1, from coordinate 756,104,073 downwards.
TTTATAAGCCTAGCCAGAGTGTGTTTGGCTTTCACCACCCTTTTAGATTAGTTGACTGTGCCTCTGTATAGTAGGTCAGAGAAGATAGCCCTTTTGAGGTTAGTTTACTGTGCCTCTGTCTAGTCAGTCTAAGATTTTACAGAGGTGGAAGGTACTAAAGAGAAAGCCCACATGCAACTTAGTGGATCATACTGGCAGCAGTTATATATAAAAATTGTTTTATCGTTTCACTAAGAGGTTGAGAGTATTATGTTTAAGGACAGTATTTGGATAGTATTGTTCATTGAAAAGTTTTAACACTGTGATGAGCATGTGCAGGACCAGGATTGTTGTTTAAGCAGTGATTTAATACTACTGAGTTTGTCAGAGAGTTTTATTTGCATGGGGATACTATTTCAGGGTTTAGCAATGCACTGGAAGTAGGGTGCATCTCCTGCAATATTATTTGACTTATTTGTAAGTAATAAGAATTTGTCAGTAGAATGGAAGTCCCTTGCTGGACAGTAGGGTAGTAATATTGGAATTTACTAAAAATCCTCCCTCTTGACAAAGCTGTTGATCACTTTAACACCACCTCCATGAACACACTGAACAGCCTCACACCCCTCCAACTACAGCGAATCAACAACAACCATGCCCCTTGGCTTTCCAAGCCTACTTGTCTTCTCATGCATGCCAGATGCAAAACGTGAAAGTCATGGAAAGCACATTGAAACACCCCAGACCTACTAAAATTCAAACAACTACACAATCAAGAAAAAAGATAGTCAACAAAGATAAAAAAGAACTCTACCTAAAACTTCAGTCTAACCACAAGCAGAGCCCAAAAAAATTCTAGAACTCCATTATCTCACTACTTAACCCAGGCAAAAAAAAAAAAAAAAAAAACCTGCCCTCACCCTGACCAATCTCCTGAAGAAATAGCATCCCTTTTTAATATCTTCTTTATCAACTTCATAGCAGACATTACATCAAAAATTTCCCACCCAAATTGCACCCTGTGCCACACACCCACTTCTAGTATACCCACTCACTCCCCCCTCCCCTATGCACACCTATCACTCACAAAAGCCCAATACCCACCCCTTTTCAACCTTTTCTCTAAAACCTAACCCATTCAAGATCATTAAAAAACTACTATTAAAGCTAAAACATTGATCCACTGCCCCTGATGGAATATCTTCAGAATATTTCAAAATCGCTGCTGAAAGTATCACTTACCCCATAAGCATGCTGATCAGTAGATCCATCCTTGAGTCCCACATTCTCAAAATCTGGAAAAAGGCCTTCATCATTCCTCTCCATAAAGGTGGCAATAATACTGACATCACTAACTTCTGACCCACTGCTATTCTTTCTCTAATCTCTAAAATACTAGAAAAATGCAGCAGTATTCAACTGCTCTACCATCTTCCTGACAACTAAATACTTTCACCCTCACAGCATGGTTTCAGACCCAGTCATAGTACTACAACTGCCCTTCTCTCCTTTATGGACACAGTCAAGAGAGCCTACAATGCTGACAAAATAGTTTCTGCCCTCTTCCTTGACATTTCCAATGCATTCAACACTGTTTCTCACCCTTTACTTATTACTCAACTATCTAAGATCAGACTTCCCCCTCCATTCTAAATGGGTTCTCTAGTTATGTAAAAGAAAGACAACAGGCTGTCAGATAGCATAACTCCTTCTCTTCTTTCCAAAACAGCCCTCCCGGAGTTTCCCAAGACTCCATAGCTGGACCATTCTTATTTAACATATTCATAAACAATTTCCATTTATCTTTAACTCAAGGATCTGTCATTCAATACACAGACAACTCTACTATTGTCTGCTCTGCCAACTCTATCTCTGATCTACTCCAACTAACCCAAAAAGCCTTCTCCTCCACCGAATCCTGGATGCACAACAGCCAGTTAACATGAACCCAAAGAAAACTAAAATTATGCTATTCACCCCTAAAAAATCAAACCCCTTAAATGTCTGACTTCACTATCTATTCTCACAGTAAGTCTATAATCAAAGTCATCACCCACACAAAACTCCTTGGTGTCATTATTGACAAACACATGAAACTCGACCTACATATACAACACAGCATTTGCAAAACACACCTTAAACTTGGAATCCTTTATAGATATAAGCCCTTTGCTAAGCCAACTACAAACACAACCCTTTCCACAACCTACCTGTTACCCTCTCTCATCTACAGTGCTCCTCTACTTACCAATATTCACAGCTCAACTAAATCCAAACTTGAGACATGCGACAATAAAATCACCAAATCTGCAACAAACTCTCAATACCCCAGCCATCACTGCTGTGCTCTTAAATCTCTGAAATGGCTAGAACTTCCAAATGTTCTCTCCTACTTACAGTTATGTACTGCTCACAAAATACTATTTAGACCCTTAGACTGTTCTGCCCCGATCTCAACTTTCACCTTCTGCCACCCAAACAGACCCCTAAGATCAGGGAACAGAAGGTCTTGCAGGTTCACAAACCTAACTTTCCAGCTGGCAGCTTCTTGATTCTTACTCATTAGCTAAAAACTGGAATGCCCTGCCCCTATCCAATAAGAACAACTCAAAATCCCACCTCTTTCAAGATTTTCCTTCACAACCACCTATCCTCAAACTGGAAGTGTACCTGCTCCAAGCACCCCTAGAAAGTGTACACCTATTTTTTATCACCCATAACTTTTTCTTTCTTCTTCTTTTCTTTATGTGTGAGAATCCTTCAGTAGATAGACAGATAATACTTCTGTAGATATATTTTCTAAAGACAGTACATTAAATGTATCTTTGATCTACACCATTGTTCAGATTATACTACTGTAAATTTTCCTCATATTTTGTACATACTTATTTTTTGTATTGATTTTTTTATTTTTTGTATTGCAAACTGTGTTTTTTTTGTACATACTCATTCTTGTATTCATTATATTCAATTTTGTAATGCAGACTGTTAATTTCTGATACTATGGGACTTTTTTCTCTGGGCCTCCACTGAAAGTGGGTTTTCTAAGACCCAGTAGACTTTTCCAGTAAACAAAATGCAAACAAATGAATAAATAAATAAATAAATAAATAAATACGGTTTGTAACACAGGGCATTTTTCTGGATGATGAATGAGTTTGTGTGCTATAGTCAGTTGTGATTATATTAGGCAGTTGTGCCGTTAAAGCCATATCGATATAGATATATTATTATATAGATATATTATAGATAGATAAATATAGATATATTTAACACTTCTTTACTTTCCTCCACGAATATGCAACCAGCAGATCTGAAAGATCTAGAGAACAGAGGTGTGAGAGCAAAACCTATCACTGGAAAGTACATTTCATCAAACTATGATTAAGTGAAACTCGGTTAGAACTCTTTAGAATGCTACTTTGGATGTGTTTGTTTACTATTTTTCATAGTACTTTATGTAATAAATTGGTGCACATATGACTGCCAAAGACAACAAAATGTTCATAACCCGTCACAAGAGATAAAACTTGCTTGATCCAACTATAGAAGTATACTTCCAGCTCCTTCTAATAAGGACAATTGTACTAGAAGTCAAGAAATGCTTAAATAGGTATTGAAAATCAGTCAGAGAGGTGACTGGGTACCAATGTCATCTTTCCATGCACTGGTAAAATTAAATATTGGTTTCTTGTAGTACTGCCAGACTGCCATTCAGGTTCATAAAGATGATTTCTCATTCCTAAACCACTCAGCTAACAGATATTCTAAACATAAGTGTATCAGAAGAGCTAGTTATTAAGTTATCTGCTTTAACATTATTAACCTTTGATCTCAGTATTAATTCTGGATGGACTATTGAGTCAGTGAACCCATGAGGAATGGCCTAAATAGAGGCTAGTTTGTTACAACTGTGTTTTGTAATGGATGTAAAGACTTCAGTACACTTCACAGTAACATGTAATAATTATAAAATGTGGGAGTCTGTTTTAAGTGACAGATATTTTTGGTGAGACTTCATGATCTACTCCAAGCTTGTGTGAGTCGAGTTTTCCATATTAAGTCATCATATAAGGAACTTACCCAACCGCACATTTTCTAGACATTGCAAATGTTATGGCATTTGGTTCAGAAAATTAATAAAATCATCTGCTGTTTAATGTGAACAGGGTTATTGGAACAGTAACCCACTGTACTCCTTAAAATATTGAATACCCCAGGTACAAATAGAAGTACATAAGGACTACTTGTTTGTAAGAACATTCATAATTAAATGGAAGAACACTTTTTCTTAGCCACACCACTTAACAGAAAATGTCCTTCATGAATCTATACCAGGTCCTCTTTTTTCCATTTATATGTGACAGATGTCCTTCTATCATGATGATCTATACCTTCTACTTTAAGGAAATGTTTCCACCAATATGTACGTAATGGAGTTCCTATCCTACTTTGAACAATATGATCAAATATGCTTTTCCAAGATGGAACTATGGTTCCATATTTTAAGGTTATATGTAAATATATTCAAGATAAAAGCAGAGCCATAGAAGCGGAAGGGCAAAATGTGGTGTCTGCCCCAGGCATCCATGTACAACATCCAGTTTGGACATCATCATGTTGGTAAAACTCAGTGCTAGAAGTCTAAATAGAAAGATGAAGAAAGTGATATTATCCTGCAATTCAAACACATGCATATTTGTGTCATTACTGAAAAATGTATGCAGTGCAATCGGTGCATTCCTTATATAGTAGCATTTAGTGCATATCTTGCCTGCAGGCCTTGTGGTAACTGCAGAAGAGTATTTGTTGCTGTCGGGAACATCATCTCATATGAGATTATCCATGATCATAACATGGATCTCAAAGAGATCAAAACCATCATTAAGAAATCTAACTAGTATTACTAGCTTCAGTTCCCCAACAATGACTCCTAAAGATCATGGAAATTACCTTAACAACATGTAGAGGTTAAAATCAAGCCATATACTTCCTTGCAAGTTGACCTGAATTAGAAATGCATAAATTACCACACTTACACCAAAAAGTGCATATTCTCAGCATTTCCTAGTAAAATGTAAAAATAGCCACTAGAGGCTTTAATCTCTTTGATGTAGTCCTTAAGAACCTAGTTTATATCTGCACCCCCACTCACATCTCCTCATCCTGGTTAAATAAGACCAAAAATCAGTCATTATCTTCATCAGGCCAAATGGTAACATCAAATCAAACATTCTTTAGGGAATTCTCAAGGGCAAACCTACTTCAGCTTTCAGAAACTCTAGGCAAAATTCCCAACAATCCTCTGCAAATGGGCACAAGTGAGAGGGCTGTTGCATTCATCTGCATAGGAAAAATCAGTGCCTTCATGCTGTAAGCAAAAAACATCTTTGGTGGAACTATTATAGTAAGAAACAGTAAAGCACAAGAAGGAAAATCATGCAAATACGTAAGAAATCTCAACCCCCTACCCCAAGGCCACAATGAAAAATGACAGGAAGAAACTTAAGACCACTAGAAAGAAAATACAAAGAAATGTACAATGTTAAGGTTGTTAAATATACCAAAGGAAACTGCAAACATTTTTTTTTTTTAGTTACATGATGAAATGAATGAATAATATCCCAAAATGCCCTGGTCTCATCGATAATAATGTCATACATTTTAATTCTAAAGATTTGTTAAATATATATAAGCAGACACATTTTGTGCTAACTTTACCTCACCTTGCCATATAATTTCCCCTTCTGTTTCTGAAAATGCAGATTCCCCTAAAATCAATTTGGAACATGTCTGACAATGGCTAAATATAATATTTCCATTTGACCCACAACATGCTAAGCTGCAGTCTCAACAGTATGTACTATCTATCACCCACAGAGGTGATGCTGAAAAGTTTTACAGATTTAATGTAAACTCCTACATTGTCCATTTAATTGCTTATTGGTTATCCATACATTCCAAGTTGTGAAACTTGCTTGTATCCTCTCTGATTGTAAAATTTTAACTTGTGGTATATTGTATATATCTTTACCGATCTGTCTCCTGTCTGGCTTTAATTCTGCAGACATGGAAGCTAATTTCCCAGAAGTGTGGTTGACCATGTTTGTTGATGACTACGAGCTGAGAACTAATATCTGCTCATTCATTGATGCTAAACATCTCCAGCAAAGGCCGGTACATGCATATGCCTTGTGTACTGAAAATAATTTAAAGGTAAATGTAAAAAAGTGGGGCATAGTAGTGCTCAGGAAAAAAAAGCTGTTCCTACCTTATATAAAATAAATGGTACTTCCCTTCGCACAGGTGTGGTCATAAGAAACCCGGGTACTTATGTAGACAACTCTCTCTCTTGATCATAATGTTTCCATCATATTAGAAAATGAAATTTTTTCTGGCCAAATTAATTTCCAAAGTAACATCCCAAAAATCCCAAAAAGTTATCCTACCCATGTACAAGCAGACTCATTGTGAATACAGTGCACCTTTGGTATGTAGAAATCCAAGAATATTTTTCAGCTGGAAAGGCCATCAGGATATGTAACCAAGTTAGATTAACATGACTCTCCTTATACTTGGTAGCCTACCATCTTCTCCGAGGAGACCTTTTTGAGCCATTTTATTTATTTTATACATTTGTTAATTGAGCACGCGCACTGGACATACATGTCTTTGTCACTGGTGGCCCAGGATTAATGTCTGTTTAAGTAATTTTCTCAGAGTCACACAGCAGGCAAACAATAGTGTAAAGAATCAAGCTTTGTACCTTCGACTGGAAGATTCAGCTTGTTAACAGCTCAGGGCCTTAATCCTCTGCAATAACTGCCAGACTGCCATGAAAGATCCAATTCCATTTGGCTTCCTATTACTTTGCAGAAGTGAAGGTTCAATAAAGATCTGCACTGTAGAACTAAATCAGTATCATTAAATAAAAATATAGGGATAATTTCACAACACAATGTATTCCATGCCCATGAATATATCATCACTACTACTGCGGTTATCTTCAGGGCTAGTTTTGATGATTGCAAGTGTAGAAAAAAATGACTCCAGGCTTATCATGCATGGTCCAGCTCAATTTTGTAAGTGAGTACTATTCTGTGTTCCAAAAAGGTGGCAAGAAATTTTATGTGTGTCTACGCAAAAGTGTAGAGTTTATGACTAGGCCTCTTATGGTCCCCATGATGCCTAATATATCTCTTATGTTCCCATGTTCAAGCAGTTGCATCATATTCTTGAAAAAGTCAATTAGGTGTATGTCAGTACCTTAACAGACTATTTAATAAAACAGCATACCTTTCTAAATGTGCAGACCGCATAAAACAAAGCAAAACAAACAATAGTAATGAAATATGGGGATGAGCATATTAACTTTCTATATTCTGCAAATCCAGTTATGCATGAGTGTACTTCACAAGAGACAAGGCACGCTGTGCTATGTTATGGCTTAGAAAACCTTTTGCTCAGAGACACACAGTAGGCAAATGACAATGAAAAGACTTAAGTATTGTACCTTGACTGAAAGAATCAGCTTGTTAACAGCTTAGGGCCTTAATCCTCTTGTTACCAGGTTAGCTGCATGTTTTAAATACTATGAAAAAGCATTGCAGTCTGCAGCACCAGAACAGTGAATTCAGTTTACTGATCTTGGTAGAAATTATCTTCCCAATAAGGAAACAAAGTGAGAAAAGATAATTTCTGGGAATCAGTAAGGTGCACTGTGAACAGGAAGCCTAAACATGCGCATTTCTCCATTGTGGTAAGCCTTTCAGATTCATAGACTGATCTTCCTCTTAGGTTTCGCATTAGTGGGAACCTCAAAGAAGAGGGTCATGTTGGTATTGCTGTAAGCTAATGTGGCAATCCATAGTAGGGCGAATGTGATCTCCCACAGAGATGCTAGTGGATCCTGATTTACTCTGCTGAGTCATTCAGAGAATCATTTTGCAGTGAATAATATCACTAGTGGAAGAAAAAGTGAATGCTGTCAAAAGACAGTAGGAGGTATGCTAGTGCGTGTGTGCGCGTGAGTACGTGTGTTAGTGTGTGTGTGCGTGTGTGAGTGTGTGTGAGCGTGTGAGCATGTGCGTGTGTGTGTGTGTGTGTGAGTGTGTGTGTGTGTGTAGCAGAATGAAAGAAGATGGATGAGTGTATTGTATGCGTTTGTGTTTCTGGGTGGTTACATGGGGGTGGCTTGAGTAAAACTGGGAATCAAGACTCTGGATGTGTATATTTGTATTGCAGTATGTGTGTGAGTTAATGGAGCGAGTGTGTCCGAGATTATGACTGACAGTGTGAGGGGTTTGTTTGTTATTTTTAGTGTGGATGTGTGAGTATATATAAAAATGCATGGAAGTGTTTATATGTGTGTGTGGAGGGTGCCTTTAACAATGTAATGTATGAGTCAACAGGCAAAATACTCTTGTTATCAGGTCTTGCCAGTGCTAGTGTTAGAAAAGTGCAATTCAAAAATATGATAATTCAACAATAATGAGGTCTTTCTCATTGTGGCTGTAGCTGTCTCTAAATCACATTTTCTCACTAAATTGTCCTACCCACGGTATGTGAGCAATGAGGATCTTTCAAACTCCCATGTAATAAGTATCTCGTCATACACATATAAATAAAGAAGAAAAAAATATAAGATAAAAAATGCAATAACATGATAATCTGGATATTTTGGTAAGTTTAATTGTATTTACAATGTTCTTGCTTTAAATGTATGTATCTATCATGCATGTGACCATTTGGACATTATTCAGTTGGATAGTATTATCAGTAACATTATAATAGCCAGAAACCACACATTTTATAAAATGAGAAAAAAACTAAGCAGTCATGTTACTGCTAACCTGTGTAACCTGTTCTACATATTGGTGAAAACAAGATTTTATCAAACACTGTATCACAGACAAAATAACAAATTAACAAGGAGATGCACGGAGCTTGTATCACAGTAACCATTTTTGATTCAGAGACAGCTATACCACATTATGAAGACATACAGCATGACAGACAGATGTTTCCATGGAGGTGATAAATGCTAGTGAGGCATTCTTGGGGAGAGGCATGTGCTAATTATCCTTGTGTTCACCACTGGAAATGCTTGCAATAAGGCATCCACATATAAAGTAGCGCAGCTGCATCTGACGGTCATGTTAATGAACTTGGTCAAAAGCTTGTGTTCAGTTCTTGAGGTTGGGGTAAGTGTTGGGGGGGTGTTTTGCATGTATGTGTGTGTGTGTGTGTGTGTGTGTGTGTGTGTGTGTGTGTGTGTGTGTGTGTGTGTGTGTGTGTGTGTGTGTGTGTGTGTGTGTGTGTGTGTGTGTGTGTGTGTGTGTGTGTGTGTGTGTGTGTGTGTGTGTGTGTGTGTGTGTGTGTGTGTGTGTGTGTGTGTGTGTGTGTGTGTGTGTGTGTGTGCCTGCATGTGTGAGTGTGTATCTGGTTGGGAGACTGCTGTAGGAGGGCTAGTGAGGAGGTAGCTTAGGTAGGGGTGTGTGCCAGTATGGCTGATACCAGCACATTCCTGTAGACTAACTAGCAAATCCTGCAATTTTGGGGGATGGCAATAGCCACCAGGGATAGCTCTTAAATATAATGGCTTAATAGTACTTAGGGTTAGTAGGATCACTAGATATCCAAGGAAACTATTTAATATGGTACCTTAATAGCACTTAAAGAAGATGTGGGTCAGGAGGAATACCTGCTACCAAGGATAACTCATTAATATTGTGCCTTAACTGCAATTAGGGTTGAGGGAACAGTACACACCAGGGATAATTCTTTAATATGTTGACTTAATGGCATTTAAACAAGATGGGAGGTGTGCCACTTGCACTAGCGGTACTCTATGTACTCTATGTAGCATGCTTTAAAAGAAAAAATCAAGGTTTTCAAAACAAAAGACATAGGGGGACACATGGCACCAGGGATACTCTCCATAACATGCCATAAAGGCACAAAAAACAATTCAGTCCCTCCATCCTCCACCTCAAACAGAGGCTATCTGTCCTCTCCACCACCACCACTAGGCACCAGGAATAAGTGAAAATATTATATAACTGTGTTTAAAAATATGTAAAGTGAAAACACGGAAAAGGTTTCAAACCTTGTACCATTTACAGAGAAAGAATGAACATTAACCCAGTATATTAAGTAATTTGTTGGTGTGGCTGTTTTTAATAATAAGTATAATCTCTGTTATGATTCAGTGCTTACAACAGGGCATAAGTCACAATGGACGTAAGGTGGAGACTTCAATAAAATGCTTGGAGGAACACTAGGTGACACCAAGAACATTATTCAAATTGTTACTGGGACACACTTAAAAAGTTAATAGAGCAGTAGCTCTAAAATCAATGTGCGGTCTACAGCAAGTAATAAGAATGGAAATATAATGTCTGCCATTATTCACTGACTGTAAGAACCCATGACTTTAGGTTCATAGGTAGGTACTAGGCTATCTGCCTGAGGGCATTTATAAGCCTAGCCAGAGTGTGTCGGCTTTTGCCGCCCCATTGATTAATTAATTGATCCTCTGTCAAGCAGAGCCAATGAAGTGATCCCAGGGGTGTATTTTCTGTTATCCATCCACTCGTCAAGGTTTTCTTGAAGAGTGTTAGTGAGGGGATGTGCCTGATGTAATTTCGAATTTTGTTCCAAAGCATGGGGAGTCTCTGTGACAGGACTCTATCCCTCCAGCATGTTCTATTTATTGTTGTGGCGAGGTTTAGCTCACTAGAGCGCGTGGCTCGCAGTGACTTGGATTTCTTTAGGTGGAGCATGTCCATCAATTCTGAGTTCAACATGGCTTTGTAAGTCAGGCAGAGATCACTTCTGAGTAAGCGATATGCCACTGAGTACAGCCGGAGTTTTTTTAGTCAGGCTGCATAGGACATATGTTTGAGACCAGTAATCCTCTTGGTGAGGTACTTTTGTGGTCTTTACAGATGTTGGATGTGTCTTGTGAGGTACATCCCAAATGGGGCATTGTACTCTATGATGGGTCTAATGAGCGATGTGTAGAGGGGCACTATAACCTCTTTATTTCTAGATGCAAACCCTTTAGTAATTAGATGAGCCACATAGAAGGATTTCCTAACTACTTTGGCAAAATGATTGTCAAAGGAGAGATTACTATCTACCTGGGTCCCCAGATCTTTTATTACCTCTTCTGTATTAAGGGGGCTGCCACCTATGTGGCAATTCGTGGGCATTTTGCTTTTCCCAAACGGGTTGACTATGCATTTTTTGGCATTTAGCTTGAGGCCATGACTTTGACACCAGGTGTCCATCTCAGTAAGGCCCTTTTGGAGGATGCCTGTGTCAGCCGGAGAGTCAATTATGGCTGCCAGTTTGCAGTCATTGATGAACTTGGTTAGACGTAGTCCTCCTATGTTTGCCTGTACTTCTAAGAAATATATGCCGAGCAGTAGGGGTCCCAGGACTGAGCCTTGTGGGATACCACTTGTGACTGGTTTAGAGTCGGACTTGGAGCCCGCTATTCTTACCATGCGAGTTCTGTCTGTAAGCCAGTTGGCAACCCATCTTGTGACGTAGGGGTTTATGTTCAGGCTGGTGAGTTTTTCTGTAATACCCGAGTGGGGAATGGTGTCGAAAGTCTTGGTGAGGTCAAGGTAGGCTGAGTGAACCACCTTTCCCTTGTCTATGGCCTTGGTGACTGTCTCGAAGAAGTCAACCAGGTTTAGTAGGCATGATATGCCCTTAACAAAGCCAAACTGGGTCAGGTCAAGGGTTTGGAGGTTCCCAATGTTTTTGTTAATGAGTTCCATGATGATGCGCTCCATAGCCTTGCAGACCAGGCTAGTCAGGCTTATGGGACGATACCAGGGTCAGTTGTGGCCCCTCCTTTGTGGAGAGGAATAACCATTGCTATGTGCCATTCTATGGGCATGTAGCCTGTGGAGAGGCTGAGGTTGAACAGCATGTTTAGGTGGGGGGGTTAGTTTGTTCTGTAGTTCATGGAAGACGCAGTCTAGGACACCATCTGGTCCCATTGACGCTGTGTTTTTGGCTTTTGAAAGGGCTGTTTTCACCTGTGCGTCTGTGATTTTTGGGACACTACACTTTTCCGGTATTGTTGTGGGCCCTTTTGGAGGTGAGAAGGGGGTGAAGTTTGCACTGAATCTATCTGCCAGGATGTTGGCAATATCAGTAGATTCAGCATATTTTGTGCTATTTTGCACTAGTTCAGTGCATATCTGTGAGTTGTCACTTAGATTCTTAATATAGCTAAAGAAGGCTTTGTGGTTATCTTTTGAATCCTTGGCTATTTTTCTTTTGAAGTTAGCCTTGGATGATTTCATGAGGGACCTCAGTTTCTTACTGATACTGATTAGGGATGTATTTCCTTCTTGGGATTTGTTTTTTTTCTGAACTAGTTTCCTCCTTTTATTGTATAGCCTGTTTATTGCAGGGGTCCACCAAACTGGTTTCCTTATCTTAGAGGAGTGAGTCTTAGTTTTGCTAGAGATGGCACAATCCATGCATCCTTGTAGGTGCTCATAGAGTGCATTTGTAAAGGTTTCTGCATCTTGGGCAGCTTTATCCTTTGGCATGGGGACTGTGAAATGTACCACCTCTGTCTTACGTAAGGTGAGGTTTGCTTTAGAAAAGCTTTTTACTGTGGTTTCCTTAGTTGGGGGTGGTGGTGGGGTGTGGACATCCAGAGTGATTAGTTTATGGTCTGATCTAACCAGTGATGGGTTGACCTCCGGTGTGGAACACCTGTCACCCATGTTGGTGATGACCAGGTCCAATATGTTTTCACCTCTGGTAGGGGAGTTTACCAGCTGATCCAGGGCATTTGAGTTGATGAATTACAGGAAGCGCTGGGCCTGGGAATTTGTACTCAAGTAGTTTTCCCAGTGAATTTTAGGGTAATTGAAATCGCCCAATATCAGGGTGTTTGGTAGGACCTTCATGTTTTCCAGTGTCTCCAAAAAGGTGGAGTGATGGTCCTGGGTCATGGAGGGTGATCTGTAGCAGGCCACAATTTGCACGGCAGATTTGCCCGATGTTAGTTGCACATGGATGATCTCAGAGGTATCATGCTGTGCTACTAAGCTGGAGGTGTAGGTATCCTTGATGAATATAGATACACCCCCTCCATTTGTGTTTCGGTCCATGTTCTGTGGCCAAAATGTGTGGTATGAGTTGTAGCCTGGTAGTGCTGTGGTGCTCTCTGGAGCCTTGAACCAGGTTTCAGTTACTGCACAGATGTCGAAGTTCTCCTTACTGAGGAGTGCTTCGAGCGCATGCATTTTGAGATTTAAACTCCTGGTGTTGAGTAGCATAACCCTCAGTTTTTTGTTAATTGTGCTCTTTACAGAGGTGGGTTTGACTTTTGAACCTTGCCTAAAAAAGGCACTATGGGGGCAGCAAGAGCCTTGGCCAGTATTCGAAAGCCTAGGAGTGACAGGTACAAGCCGTCTCTTGTGAAGCAATGCTGCTTGTCGAGCATGTCGTCCCAGGCTGACAGACACTGGATCCCCTTTGAATGACACCAGAAACTTAGCCAATTGTTGAAATTGATCATTTTTTTCTTTATACTGGGGTATCATTCTTGGTGAGGGCAGGATGCTACTCAGGGTCAGGGTCATACCAGCTTGGGCTACATGATCAGAGAGCTCTTCCATGTCTCTTTTTCATGTAGTATAGGGAGGTACGTCTCAGGTCATTCACACCAACATGAACAATAACAGAGTCATATTTGTACTGGAGTGACCTGATTGCTTGTGTTATGTGGCAGATTCTGGCTCCTGACAGGCAGCTAATAGTAACCTTCTGCTTGTCCAGCCTACTGAGTGGGACGTCAGTGTGCCTGACTATAGAGTCACCTATTACTAGTGTGTTAGGTATGTTATTTCACCTTAAGGGCTGTGATTGTGCAGCACACTGATTTTGTGTTTTATGTGTTGTCTGGTTTGTAACAGGAAGTGCAGGGTGTTTGGATGTCTGCTTTGGAGGTTTTTATTTAGAGCCTCCGAGTATGATTTTGTGTATTTTTTGCCAGTGCTGTTTTAGTAGGCCTGTGTGCGGCTGGAGTTGTGGTGCAACTTTGCACATAACACATATAAAGAATGCAGTAATGCACATATAATAGCTCTGAAAATGTCATGGCTCACATAAACAAACCCACTAATAATGAACCTTATTATTATTGAAATGAAAAACTTGAAATACAAAAATAATCTCAACTACCCAATCACAATACAGCATTGCTAGCATATGTGTATGTATATATATATATATATATATATATATATATATATATATATGTATGTATATATATATATATATATATATATATATATATATATATATATATATATATATATATATATATATATATATATATATATATATATATATATATATATATATATATATATATAGATATCTATGGTTTACTATTGTTTGTTCGAACGGAAAAACATTTTCCATTCAAATAAATGAATAGTAATACCAAAAGTAAAAAAAAACTACCGGTGACAATGTCGAACCAAATGCTCGATGCATTTGACTCGACATTGTTGTCGAAACCACCACATGATAACCGTATAGGAGCTGATGTACATCAGACTCCTATATGACAAATCACATTTTTCCAGGGGAGCAAGCCCCCGTGCACCCCCCTGTGGGGGGCTGCCCCCCCTTCTTATATATTCTAACTCCGAGATCGCACTACAGTGGGGATGTAGATGACTTTCCACTCCCGACTGTACCGCGATCTCCGTGCAGATAGTCAACTTACAATTATGCGAATGCAGTAGTGCCTTCGCATAAGTGGACTCGACTATCTGGTTCACAATTGTTTGTGCGGTCAACATTCTGATTTTCGGCACATTGCAGCTGACAGAATGTCATTCGCACAAACGTATGTAAACATATATATATATATATATATATATATATATATATATATATATATATATGTAGATATATATATATATATATATATATATATATATATATATATATATATATATATATATATGAGTATGGTGTGACTGTGTATGCTTGCATTTGTCTGTCTGTATATGTTGAGTCAGAGTGCCAGGAAAGGTTGAGATTTGGCAGTTCAGGTCCTGGAAGAGAATGTGTTTAGACCATCACTATGTTAAGGTGACACGGCTAGGCTGGCTAGGTTTTGGGGTGCACTACAAAGACAATTGGTATTCACTGTACAAACACTTCTGTTTTTAAACTCTGACCACATTTGTTTATAATAAATAATGAGTTTCTTCTTGCCTTTCCTGGAAATAAAATCTAAAATGTCAAGTTAAATGAAAGTCCGCAGTTTTGTTCTTGGATGGAAGCCGAACAATTTGTGCATGTAATATCTGGTTATTTCTTTTACATTTTGTAATTAGCAATTATGCACTTTTTTGTCCTTCTCATCCACTGACTGGAAAAATATATAAAATATGTAAAAAATGTTGTACTCATGCAGTAGAAAACTATATGCAAAGGGACATTTATGCTGACAGTACCTTACTGTTGTGTTTGGTTTTGAAATTACTAAGATTTTTTTAATACAGAAAATGTATGTTTTTATATTTGTTACTACCTTCTAACAAAATTCTAGAAATGAAAACACAGAAGGGCAAAAAATTAAGTACTCATAGTTGCTTGCTCAGATGAAATAAAGGAATTCCTGCTGGTTACAAAAAGGTGTAGCAAAAGTGTGATTCATAGAGGCCATTTACCTTAATGCACAAGGCCTGAAAAGTAATGACATGCAAATGAGAAATGTTGTAGACCACATTATGCTTATGAGGGGGGTTTGCAATTCATAGTCTGACATCCTTGCAGTATGCACTTCATTGTAAAATATGGCACTTTGCCTTTTATATTGGAGTTGCAATCCACAACCTTCTTTGTTGAAGTATACCCAAACACTTTCTTGACACACAAATTAATTATTTCCCCCACCAACCCCTTCCTTAATTTGTATTAAGTATGCACAAGCCCTAAAATGACACAATAACTTATTTTGCCCAGTGATCACTTCAGCAGTGTGACCATGTATGCACAAGCACTTCCCTGACTCACAAATGAATTATTTCCCTCAGCAACCCCCTCAATAACATTTCCCAGTATGCACAAGCATTAAGATGAAGCATTCACTTAAGTGCCCACTTCAGTAACATGTCCCAGTATGCACAAGCACCAAGATGAAGCATTCACCCAGGCAGACCCTTCATTAACATGTCCTGGTATGCATAAGAACCAAAAGGAAGCACTCACCAAAGTGACCCCTTCAGTAACATGCCCTAGTATCACAAGCACCAAAATGAGGAACTCACTCAAGTGGCCCCTTAAGTAAAATGTCCAGGTATGCACATGCGCTGAAATGAAACATTCAGCCAAGCAACACCTTCAGTAATATGTTCAGCTATGCACAAGCACAAAAATGAAACATTTCCCCAAGTGACCCCTTCATTAAAATGCCCAGGTATGCAAAAGCACTGAAATTAAACATTTCCCAAAATGATGCCTTCAGTAACATGTCCAGGAATGCAACAGCATCAAAATGCAACATTTATCTAATTGACCCCTCCAGTAGAAATGCCCAGGTATGCAGAATCACTAACTCAGTTCCTTTTGCATGTCTGTATTCCAACAGAAACCTGTTCTGGTGCAACTTCAGGGCAATTTACATACTTTGTATGCAAATGAGATAGTTATAGATTCATGCCTATGAATCAAACTCATGTGCATATGTGTAAACCTCCCTTAACGGCACAGAAGATGTCCCTTATTGGTTATGCATTAATCACATTATGCATTTCCAATAGGGGGCATATTCACATTTTGTAGTCATCCTAACAGTCTGGGATTTGCATAACCTCATAGCACTGCTCTTTGTGGATCACCGCTATGAAAATGTTAATCCCCGGACTATGAATAACACCCTGTTTTTTTTACATCCTTTATTTCTTCAAATGTATACTTCAGGTACCATTTCAAATAATTATTTTTATTTCATCACACCAGCTATTTGCATTTGGTGGAGAAGAGGGTCTGCAAAAACATAATGTTGATGTTTAAATAATTAGCTTTATTCCTACACAGTTGCTTTGATAACAGTTCCCTTTTAATTAGATGTCATTAATTGTGAAGATAATCCTCTTTGTTTACTTTTGTAATTAAGATGCCAAGCAAGAAGCATACTTCCAGCTATGCGTGACCTGTGGACTGTCTGTTCCTGTGACTTTTCCTATGAGCTGTGATGTCTATGAGCTGGACCTGACCCACTTTCTATTCTTGGAATTAGGATGCCATTTGTTAGTTGTTCTTTCTCAGATGTGTGGGAGTGTTACTTAACTACATCTCTGTTTGAATAAATTCCACTACCTCCAAATCATCATTTTTACAAGGTCATACTTTCATCAAAAAATCAAGGTGACTTATCCACATATACATGCAAATTAGCTGACTTATATGATTGACTTAGGAGGCTCCTGAGTATAATGAATAATGCAGTTTTTATGTGCCACAGCACTGAGGTATAATATCAAAGAGGGTGACAAGGGAGGTGATAGTTGTGCTAATGTATGGATAATATAAATGATGCTAGTAGGAGTAAAAAACAAAATATTGACTGTATAAGTTAACCAGCTTTTCCTTATATACGGTAACATGTTTAAAGATAATGCAACTGTTAAATATTTACCCATCGTTCATTTCTAGCAATTTTGGCCTCCCTGGTTACTCTATGGTAAGACAAATTGGATTTCTATGAGCACTCAAACATTGTATTACTTTTGCTAGTCTGATAGAAAAGGTTACAATGCCATGCAACAGATACCTTAATCCGTTTCCTACTTTTGCTGTCTAGTGCTACCCATTGAAGCCTAACAAGCTCCGTTACTGTTCAATACATGGTCTTGTAGCTGTAGTTTATACTCTGAATATAATACAATTAATGCTTCATTTGTTATCTTGTATTTGAATACAGCATAACATTATGATCAAAGGTGAAATTAAATGTAAGTAAGGCAATTATTTAAATGGAACCCATGTAATCATAAAATATCCAGCTTTAGCAGAACTGGCTTTACAGCTTCCTGTAAAAGCATAATTGTCCCTACATGCAATCTGCAATCATTCTAAGCATAAGTTTTAAACAACTCCAATTTCTTCTGTTGATTTTGAATCAATTCATTGATGACAGCTAATTCTAAGATCATAAATTTAAGATCACTTGATTTCATGCATATCGCTATTTAATTCTACCTAGCAAAATAACTTATATGATTCTGGAATTACAGCTAAACTCCCTAAACTAGGTATAAATTCCTACATCACAAGATGGGTTGCCAACTGGCTCACTGACAGAACCCACACTGTAAAAGTTGCAGACTCCAAATCTGACCTCAAGGCAGTGACAAGTGGAGTGCCACAGGGTTCCACCCTGGGACTTCTCCTGTTTGGTATCTACTTCTCTGAAGTACAGGCTAACACAGAAGGCCTCTGGCTGATGAAGTTCGCAGATGACTGCAAACTAGGAGCCATAGTCAAGTCCCCAAATGATGTGGACATCCTACAGAAGGGCCTCACTGAGACAGATGCCTGGTGTCAGAGCCATGGCCTCAAGCTCAGTGCAGTGTCATCCCCTTTGGTAAAAACTCTGTACCCATGAACTACCACACAGGCAGCAAGCTACTTAACACCGAATGTGTGATAAGAGACCATGGGACCCAGGTGGACAGTAGTCTCTTCTTTGATAGTCACATCACCACAGTAGTCAGGAAGTCCTTCTATGTGGCACACCTCATCATAAAAGGGTTCTCATCCAGGAAAAAAGAGGTCATTGTTCCCCTCTACTCATCACTCATTAGACCCATTATAGAATACAACACCCCTTTAGAATGTACCTCACAAGACATCTGCAGCAGCTGGAAAGGCCACAGAAGTACCTCACAAAGAGGATTACTGGCCTAAAACAAATGCCCTACACTGACCGCCTCAAAAAACTCCAGCTTTACTCCATAGCATATCACCTACTCTGAGGTGATCTCTGCCTAACATATAAAGCTATGTCAAACCCAAAGCTGTTGGACATGCTACACCTAAAGAAATCACAATCCCTCCAAGCTACATGCTCTAGGGACCTAAACCTTGTCACCAGAATAAACAGGACACACTGGAAGGATAGATTCCTGTCCCAGAGACTTCCTATACTCTGGAACAAGCTACCCATCTATGTCAAGCAAAGTTCTTCATTAGCACTCTTCAAGAAAAATCTTGATGAGTGGATGGGAAATAGGAAATACACCCCAGAGATCACTTCTGTGTCTCTGCTGGACAGTAGCACAGGAAAATAACTTTCTTGGGTGGCGTAAGCTATGGTACCTTGCTGGCTAGGCTTACGTAGGCCCTTGGGCCGATAGCCTAGTACCTACCTATGAACCTATGAACCTATATAAAATGAACACTTGTAACTACTGGATGATACTCTACCTGGGACTGTAGAGGGAAATGTATGTGGTTTAAATATAAGTGTATAACTAATTTCCCATCCCTACCCCTGGTAACAGTTTTCAGCTCGTGTTGTGGATGTTCTAAGTGCATCAGACATTAAAGGAAATGTCTTTCAAGTCTGTCTATGAGTGCAAGCTCTGAAAATTATAATGTAATTACAGCAATTATTATTTTTACTGTCATATGCACTTAAATTGACCATGAAGAAAGGTAATGTGTCAAAAATAGCTATACGTTATTGTGCTTGCTAAAAAACGAACGTAACATTAAGTAATGAATGCATAAACTGTGAATGTAAACAAGTACTGTGCAAGACTCACCCAGGCAGTTTTAGGTCACAAATATAAACTATGCTGAAAAACAGTTTATCTTCCAAAAGAAGCTAGGTTGTTTAAAGCATAAACTGTGCTGCAGATCAGACCAGTACTCCAACAAAATCAGTTTCTTTTCAGCGATGTTGTAAAATCATGTATAAAACTGCTTTTTATTAATAACAAGGAGGGTGAGGGCTTTTGCTTTACTTTCAGACCATGATATAACTGAACTAAAAACTTGACTTATATACACATGCTCATAGATAATTAATCAAACAATTAAACAATTAATTCTGCTTTTAAAAAATCAGCTTAAGAAAGGCAAACCATTCACATAAGCTGCATTGAATTCTATTACTTCAATGAATGTTTATATTCATATAAAACCATGTAGCAAGTTAATATAAAATTTATATTAACTATAAGTCAAGTTTTTAGTTCAGTTATATCATGGTCTGAAGAAGCTGTAAAGCGCCACCTCCTGTTATTAATAAAAGCAGTTTTATACATGATTTTACAACATCGCAAACTGATTTTGTTGGAGTACTGGTCTGATCTGCAGCACAGTTTATGCTTTAAACAACCTAGCTTCTTTTGGAAGATAAACTGTTTTATTGGAACTGTGCAGGCACCTTTGCTCTGTCGTGGTATTTCTTGTTATTATCTATACAATGAATGCATAAAATGAATTCCTCATAAATATGTAAACAATGTATCATCTTGCAATTATTGTTTTGCCATTTTTCTTTCTACTCATAAAATGTTATTTAAAGATATTTGTTCAGCAAACAAGTTAAAAAATGCAAGCTGCATTTACATTCCATAGTTTAATCTGACCAAAAATTAAAGGAATACCGAAAGTGCATAAAAATCTACTGGCTCCACCTCTTAGACCCACAGTATCTGGCAGAGGATGGATCATGGAACCACTTTCAATATATGTGGAGGATGAACTTAAAAAACTTATGCACAAAGCGAGAACAGTATTGAAGGACACGGCACACCTCTTGGAGAGACTACAAGAAACTATGAAAGATTTGGATAACATCACTGACTTATTATTGGTAACCCTAGATGTTAATAGTCTATTTACATGTATCCCCAATGAATATGGGATAGAAGCTGTAAGGCAGTTCTCATGCACCAACAACATGGCAATGAAAGTTGATGTTATCGGTGGCCTTTTGGACATTATACTAAGTAGTAATGTGTTCATTTATGACAAAAATATCTATTGACAAAAATGGGAAGTTGCCATGGGCACCCCCTGTGTTAATAGCTATGTGAACATAGTACTAGCACAGTGGGAGTTACAATGGATGAATAGTAAAGATAACATATGGAAAGAGCAAGTACTGTTCTATGGTCGGTTTGTGGATGACATACTATTACTATGGAAAGGAGAAGTCCATCAATACTAACAGTTTCTAAGATATCTAACATCTACAACGGACTTTTTAAAGTTTGAATCCAAATACTCCCAGGAAAGTACTGACTTCCTGGATATAAGTATTATCTTTAAAAAGAGAACTGTAGAGATGGCCCTACATAGGAAAGCTACATGGAAGAACCACATGCTGCATAGAACTAGAATGCACCCCACACATATTTTCAACAACATATTTGAAAATCAAGTCATATGCATTTCTAGACTATGCACCAAATAGGATACATTTCAAAAAGAGTTCAACTATTTGGTGGATAACTTAGTAACTAGAGGGTATAGGAAGAATCAGATGGACTTTGAACAAGCAATGGAATTACGAGGAGGCAAAGGAAAACCATATTATCATTACAAACATGTAAAAGGACAGAAGAATAATGAAACCAAGAGTCCTTAAGATGTATATTAACTTATGCACCAGATAATAAACAAATAAATAAAGGTATTCAAAAATATTGGCCAGTTTTAACAGTGGATCCTAAAATTAAAAGTATAGTAGGAGAAAAAAACAAATTCACATATAAAAACAAGAAGAACTTGAAAAGTCTACTGTGTAACAATAGAACAGAAACAACACAGGGAAGAGTAATAAAGAAAAAAGGAACTTTCAAATGTGGGAAGTGTAAAGCATGCAAATATATTAATACGACTAATGTGTTCCAACATCCTATCACACAAAGTATATTCCTATATAGGGAATGGAAATTGCAATACAGAGAATGTGATATACATAGCCAGCTGTGAAGGATGTATGTCGTTTTATGTGGGCAAAACTAACAAAAAGTTCAAAGAATGTATTTTATGGCATCTAAGAGACATCAACAACAAGATAGAAGTTAATGCTTTGTATCAGCATATAAAGCATAATCCAGGGCATAGCTTTAAATTTATGATATTAACTCATGTTTCAGTTACAGCACGAGGTGGAGATATATTCAACAGAACTGAAAAAATAGAAATGGAATGGATTATGAACTTGCGTGCCAGTCAAAGTCCTGGCCTTAACGCAGTAGTCCCCTTAAAACCAGTACTAAAAGAAAGGAGGCTTAGGGGGCGATAATAAACTTCTATCATAAAACCACTAAGAAATAGGACTGAATAACATGATAGTAAAGCTATACAACCAGCTACTAAAGAACATATGAGAATGGACTCCTCCCAAGAGGACAGAATAACCAGTGACATACTTGCAGGAACTCAGGAAGTTAAACTGATTTGGCAGTGTATATAAAAATACAGATTGGATACAAGTAGTAAGTGTATCCAATGAATAATGAAGGCAGAGAGTCTTATTTGAATATAATACCTCATTGGTCAATACCTAGAATACACGCAGTATAAAAGGAAGAGTAAATCAGATAAACATAGGATCTGAAGAAGGTTTACAACCGAAAGCGCTTGTCCGTTCCTGAGTCTGTTTTTGAACACAAGCAGCATGCTTATTTGAAGTAGGAATATTTTGGAACCTGCTCCAGAGACTTTGCAAAAAGGCAGTTTGCTGATTCCAGTTGACTTCAGAGGAAGCAAGAATTATTTATCCTGGAATTCGTTTAAGTGCACAGGCAGAACGCCGATTTGAAGTTGGTCTTAGACTTTGGAAATTCATTCCGGTGACCTTGAACATGGGATGCCTATTGGAACCAATTGGCTTTAGAAGAAGGAAGAGCTTTGGGACTTGTCCGCCCCCCCCCCCCTCAATTTTACACACAGGCTGTATGCAGGTTACAGGTTGGCTTCCAAGTAAGGAATTTTTTGCAACTTGCTCCAGTGCTTTGCGTACAGGCAATTTATTGACTTAGAACTTTGGAAGCACCTACTGAGGAAGCGGAGCATATAGTTGTCAGTGAATGGAGGTTTGCATTCAAGGAAGAAAGGTAGCTGGAAGTGACTTCCAATGAATGAGTAATTTCTTATCATATTGAGCCAAGTTACTATAACAAGAAATTTGCTCCAAGGAAAGTGTTATTAGTGTTTGAACCAGTACTTTGAAGTAGGCAATTTGTCGTTTTTAACTGAACAGAATTAAAAAATTGTTTTTATTTAAGGAAGGACCTGGGATACATATGTAGTGCTTGCATACCAGCAACTACAAGAAAGGGGATATATAATACCCGCCAAACGGACCATCTTGGAGCTAGCTACCACGTTTACTAGGGAAGTATGACTGGGCACAGTTGCCCCTTTTGAGTAGAGGCCTGGGTGGGGAGAAAACTTCAAGGTAACAATTTAAAGCTATCAATATTTACAGTAACAAATGTTATAACTCAATGTCAATGAATGCATAGAATAGCAGTCTGTATAATAAAACTTGTATTGATGTTCACGAACATTAATATGCAAGCATTCTATTGAGAATTTGCAGATAGAAGAGTTATGTATAGTATAGGTAGGAATAATTTAAGAAATACATTAGAGAGGATAAGGAAGCTTTAAGTGTTGACAGAGAAGTAAAGATGGAATAGTAATTTGTCTGTACTAAATTAAAAGTAGGTATAGTACTTTAAGAACCACATTAAAGTGAAGTATTAGTTGGGAAAAGCAGGTTAAATGATTTAGTGCTTTAAAAGGAGGTATAATGGGTAAATGAAGGATGTTAGGAGAAGCTATGTCCCAGATAAGGGGCATGGAGAAAGATAGGAGGCTGTATGGACATATTTTAGTAATGGTTTGAAAAGATGAAGGTGTAAAATAGACCTGATTGATACAGAAATTTTATTCAAAGTTCTAGCAACGATGTTGGAATAGAGACTGTTCCAGCAGCCCGTTGTGGTTTATAGATGGCAGTTATCATTTGACAAAAGGGGACAGTTTGTTAGATAGTACTTAAGAATGGGTCTAATTGTGGACATGCAAATGGGGTAAAGATGATTTTGTTAAGATGAGCTGGGTATAAGGCAGGTTGTGAGAAAATTTGAGCCAGTCAAGTGTTCTTAGTGTTAAACAGTGGTAGGTCATGATAGGAGTACCATATAGGAGAGTGGGTAAGAGGTAAGCGGTTGCTGGGGTTACCTTGGCTGGGTTTTGTAATGTTTTGTTTACAATATCAAGGGTACCTAGTTTTGATGACTGCATACCTCAGATATCTGATTAAGATAAAAATAGCCACATCTGTGCATTTTACATTTGTGTCACAACAACAGAATTCATGTAAAGTGGTGCAACTAGTTTCACATAAATGCACATTAGTTCGGCAAGGCCAAAACAATAAGTTGTTACACTGCCCAAATGACAGAAGGGTTGATTACTTTATGTCACAGACAGACCCTGCACCCAGCAATTGTAGTCACAATGCTGACTTCATAGAACTCAAATATCTGATTGTGGTACAGAAAAAAATTAATGCAGTAATGCATTTCATTGTTTCTTCACACAACCAGCATCCACAAACGCAATACAAATACGCATGTGGCCACAATTACAATCCCTTGTATAAAAGTGTATACTTGAGATGTCTGTTCTTTGATTCATTCCATCACTCTCTTCTCATATACTACAACCAGATTAATATTTATTAGCATTCATCTTTTATTTCTTCCTGTGTACTAGCTCTAAAGCTGTTCACCTTTCCCATCTCACTATACTGTTTACATCCCACAGCTCTCAATCCCTCTACATCCATACACAGTTCAATCAGCAGCATTTGCTTTTCTACTGTTCCTTACCTGCACCTGTTCTAAACTGATGGCAAGCGAGAGGAACTCCCCCAGCCTTTACACAACATGAAAAAGCAGCATTAACCTTCACACACTGACAGTGACCAGAGGCATCAGCATTGCTTGTGCAGACTTATCACAACACAACTATTTAATCATCTCCGTAACTCCAGTGAGATAAAAAGATCCAGTCCCGTCATCTGCTTCTAAAACTGCTCCTTAAATGGCTAGTTCAATGGATTCAAGAGTTTCTTAAAGTTCTTTCTGTCTTCCTTTCAAGATTGTATCAAGAAGCATTTTTTGAACTGACTGAGAACAACTAAAGCAATATTGTGCCTCCCTTCTCCAGCCACAGACTGATTTGACATCAAAAGGCAGTACATCTTGGAATATTATAATGTGTGTCCACTATGTTACAAAGAAGTTTCATCTGACACTTTGTGCTAGTATCGTCAATGCATACATTTCCTGTGACAGGAAAACATGATGTAGAGGGCTCTGTATTGAAATGTTCACATTTGAAAAGCCCAATGCATACATTTCCTGTGACAGGAAAACATGATGTAGAGGGCTCTGTATTGAAATGTTCACATTTGAAAAGCCCCCCCCCCCCTCCAAAAAAAAAAGATTGAAAACCCAGAGAAGACCAAATATTGAAAATCGCTCTTTTCCTTAAAACTTCTTTTTGACCACCCATGTGGAGGGCAAGTCATCCACACCTCCCAATACCAACTCCACAATTATCATACCTGAGTAGAAAATATTCTGAGAAACAGCATCTCAGACATAGTATATGTTAGTCCGTTTTTTTCAACCATTCAATTTCTATGTTTCGAGACTCTCTGTAGCAATTCCCAATATTTCAAATGGTTTCCACATACAGCTCTACATTGCCTCACTTTTAAACTGTTCCAGTTTATGTTTGTATCTATGAATATAGAACATTTAATTTATTATAAATACTATTATCTGCAGTCACAAAAAATGTGTCTAACGTAATTGAGACAAATTACAATAAGCTTATCCTGTGGGCCAATTGGAATGCAACCTTAAAAGCTTTAAAATCAGTACTGGTATATACATTAATTGTAGAGTTGTCTCTCTCTCTCTCTCTCTCTCTCTCTCTCTCTCTCTCTCTCTCTCTCTCTCTCTCTCTCTCTCTCTCTCTCTCCTCTCTCTCTCTCTCTCTCTGACAAGATTCATTTAAAAATGTATGGTTAGACAGACAGATAGATAACTAGAGTATATTTAACATTATCTCTGTGGCCAGTAGAAAGACAACCTTAAAAGGTTTAAATGGTTCATAGGTAAGTACTAGGTAATTAATCTGCAGTCCACTACCAGCCTAACCAATGACGCATGTTCCTCCAGTCCTACAGAAAGAATTTGAGGCTGCCCATCCAGTGATCTAGGATAACCTTGAAGGCAGCAAGGGTGCTACTTTGTTTGACATGTTTGATATGTAGTGGAAGTTTGTTCCAAGGCTGAGGGATATGCTGGGGTATGAATCTATAACACTAATGTGTCTTTTTTATCTCTTCATGAAGGTTATGTTTTTTAAATGGATATTTGAGGAACCATTTCTTCTAGAAAATAATACAAGGTTAAAGAAAGCTAGAATTTTCATGGCTTGAAAGTGCAGTCACAATTCCCAATGGAGGAGTCTATAAGAGGACAAAGAGAAGGTTGTCATCTAGTCCTGATATTTAAGATTGTTTTGTACTAATCTTTTAATTAGGAATCTCTGAGGCTGCTTACTTTGAGTAATATGCTCAGGCAATGCTTAAAGGGGTGTTACAGTCAATAATGGGTGTCATGAGACAAAAGTAAAGGGAATTAAGACTTCTTTGTATATAGACAAGATGCTTTAGGAAATTAAATGAGACAGATGGAATAATTTTGCTTTCAGAATGGGCTTCTGCAACTCTAATCACATGAATTCTGTCAGACAACCAGTTAGTTATCTGCCTTACAAAGTAAGGATTTATATTCAGTTACAAATCTGTCCAAATGTCAAAAATGCCTGCATGTGAAATTCTGTCAAATGTCTTGGCCATGTCTGCATATGCTATAACTACTGCATAAGAGCCAGCCACTGTTTTGGAGCCTTTTTCAAATGAACGGTGAAAAATAAATATTTATAAGCATTTATACTGTAGTGTTTTGCCTCTCTCATTCTTTTTCGCATAGAATGCATAGTGGTTTGTAAACATACACATGCACACACAAAGGTATGGCTTTAGGTCGAAAACACAAAGGTATGAAGCACTAAACATCAAACAATGTTTTGAAAATACAAGAGAAGTACTCCACGGCTTAGCGGCATCAAACACCAAAATATTAGAGGAAAAAAAAAACACTAAAAGCAAGATTTTTTTTGTGGAGGGAGAGGGTCAAAACCCCTTGCATCCCCACACCCCAGCATCTTATAAATCCCAACTCCAAAGAGATACACCACATTAGTGACAGTGTAAACTCCCACACCAAACAAATATTGGCAAGTGGCATAAAAGCAATTTTTGATATTCTGAATGTCCAACTGTCATAACGTTCAATATCAATCAAAAGGCAGGGACCCATAGTGAACATTCATAAGTTAAAGCTTTTTATTACTGCATGTGGGCAAACATCATTGCAGCAGTTTAAGGGAAATTTGTCCTTACCCCACTGTTGTGCAATCACAGAGTTAGCATATATAATTAGCAGGGGTTGTGGGCAGTGTAGTGCGGTTTGCCCTCCTGAAAAAAAAATAGTTTTTGTTTCTTTGATCCATCCATCCATCCATCGATCCACAACCCTTTTTCCCATTTTTGTATATGGAGTCAGGGTGTCATTTCAACAGTGGTAATCATCTAGTGCCAAGGTTCACACTGCTGTGTGGCTAGCCCTGCCATGATAGTTCTTCCAAACTTCACAATCACACGCATACTCATATCTATGGCCAATTTAGTGTGCCCAATCCACCTACTACACTTCTTTGGAATGTGGGAGAAAAGCGGAGCACCCGTAAGAAACCCACATAGACACATAGAGGACATGCTGGCTCTGTGCAGAAGTAAAATAATTTCTTTGTCTCTGTTCACTTTATATATATATATATTTATATATGTGTACATATATATTTGAATGTGTATATATATATATATATATATATATATATATATATATATATATATATATATATATATATATATATATATGGGTCTACCTGATAACACCGTCATGCCAAAACACCGACAATGAAATAACCGACATGAAAAAAATTACAAAAGAAGAAAGTTCAAAAACACGAAACTTCACATGCCCAACAAACCAAAATCCCGACAATCAATAAAACAAATACCTTTCACGAAAAACACACACACAACACAAGCACACCAAAAACCTTACAAATCTACACTAAACCTTACATACACAACTATCTATGCACTAACCTTACCCAAACCCTAACCCTAAGGTCCGTCACTATCGCACACTTACCTTACCCACACCCTAACCCTAACTCATTTAATCTGCCCCTAACCCTCAAGTCCGTCACTATTGCACACTTACCTTACCCGCACCGTAACCCTAACTCACTTAATCTGCCCCTAAACCTAATGTCCGTCACTATCGCACACTTACCTGACTTGCACCCTACCCTAACGTCTGTCACTATCATACACTTACCTTACCCACACCCTGACAGTAACGTCCGTCCCTATCGCACACTTACCTTAACATGACTGTGTTCTCATCGTCGAGATTTTCAGCTGTTGGTGTTCTCCATTGTTGCTCTTCCGATGTTGGTGTTCTCATTGTCGGCGTTCTGCACTTTCGTCGTTTTCAGGTAGACCTACACATATATATATATATATATATATATATATATATATATATATATATATATACACACACACACACACATATATATATATGTGTGTGTGTGTGTGTGTGTGTGTGTGTGTGTGTGTGTGTGTGTGTGTGTGCATGTATGTGTGTATACATACATATATATCTATATATATATATATGTATATATATATATATATATATATATATATATATATATATATATATAAGATAAAAGTAGGAAGCCTCCCACTGAAGAGCTGTGTAACACAAAATATCCAAGCAATAGAATAATTACCACAGTCACCACGGCCAGGGTAACAAAGTATATAACACCAATAAAATGGAAGAGTTTCTTTATTGGGATAAGCACTTTCGGATCTCCTGAACCTTCATCAGATCCATATAAAACAAGTCAGTTAAAAAACTTTTAAATACTGAAACATACCAAATCAATTCAGTTACACACCCTCTTTATCAAAATTTCACACATGCCTCCTAAGCCTTTTCCCTTTCAGAGCAGGTTTAATTGGTAAGTAGGCATTGAGACCTGGAGATTTGTATGTCTGTAGTCTGCCTATTCAGCACACTTCTGCTTTTTCTACTAAATTGTTAACATCTGCCCCTCTCTTGTTGTTACCTATACTCTGTATTACCCTAAAATAAAAAGAATGTCCTTTGTTTCCTTTAGTATGCTTAAAAAGGGGGTTTCTTACATCCTGCTGCCTAATGTCACTCAAATGTTTGGACACCCTCTCCTTTAGCTGTCTTATGGTTTTACCCGCATAAAAGGAGTCACAGAGGCCACAAGTGGCCATATACACTATATCCCTACTGGTACAATATGCATACTTATCAAAATAATATTCTTTCTTCTGTTGTGTAAGTAAAAATACATTTCCTTTATAAATAAATTTACAAGTGCATCTGGAACATGGGTGGGTGCCTTTTCTTTGTGAAATTACAGAGTGACAGTTCACATTTTTGTCACATATAAGCTGCTTAAGATTATAGGTGTTTCTAAAGGCAAAGCGAGGTACCTCACCTACAATCCCTTTCATTACTCATCTGACATAAGAATCTTCCCGTTGTTCCTAATCACATTACAAATCCCCTTAATGTCACTAGAGTATGTAAGGACCATTCTGAGATCCTTACCATCCTCTTTGTGTGAAAACTCTTCCTTATGATTCCCCCTATATAAATACGGTTTCCCTATGTCCTCTCTTAAATCCTGCACTTGTCTCTGTGCAGCAGTCACCTCACCTTGTTTGTACCATCTCCTCAACAAATTTTTCCCCATGGTTTCAGCCACTGTGAAGTCTAAATGCTTTAAGGAATTGTCGCTTTAGGACATTCCTGTGAGCATGACCAGGGTGTATACTAGATCTATGCAGAATACTATTCTTCCAACACTCCTTCAGATAGAGGGCAGTATGTATTTCCCCAGATGCAGTGTCCTGTTTCAACCTAATGTAGAGAAAATCAATGCTTTCAGTACCATGTTGCATTGTGAAATGTAAAAAATCAGTGGTAGTTTCTAAATATGCAACAAAAGCATGCAGCTGTTCAATACTTCCTCCCCATAAAATAAAGACATCATCCACAAACTGTTTATAGAAATGAATTCATCTATGGAACAGGTTATTGCCAAACATATAGCACTCTTGCCATTGTGCCAACACCATATTGGCATAGGTGTTGGCACATGGGGTGCCCGTGGCCACACCAAATTTCTGCAAGTATAAATCATCTTCAAACAAGAAGATATTGTTCTCAAGGATGAATTTCATCAGGGCATATAGCAATTCTATCATTCTGTGATCATACTCACTTTTATTGCGAAGAAACATTTCCAATGCTTCTAAGCCATAATTATCTGGTATTTCAGTGAACAGATTTTTATATCCATCATCACCAAAGTCAAACAACCACCATGGTTACTGCCCCTTTTATACAGCCCTAAATCTCTAAGGAAATGTTGTGAATCCCTCAGTACAGCTGGTGCCTATCCAAGTAAACCCTTTAGGTTGCTCTTCACATATATAGATGTTGGTTCTGTTGTCCAACCAGCTCCAGGTACAATGGGGTGCATCAGTGGATCAATACAATCGTTATGCACCTTGGGTAAACATTTAAAAATGGGGATGAGAGGATGCATAACATCCAAATAATTAAAAAGCTCTTCAGTTATTAGGCAACCTTCCTTCATTGCACATAGAATAAGCCTTACTCTAGTTTTTATATTTTCCATTTGTGTAATTGTAATAGATTCATATCCATCATCATTCTCTAAAATTAATTTTCTGGGAGTAATATGCCCTGTTCATGAGCACTATCCATTCCTCCTTATCTGCCGGTCTTATAACAAGTTCAGGGTCATCCTGTAGATCTTTCAGTGCCACACTCTCCTCCTGAGTAACATTATAAAACTGACATCAGATTCTCCACGCAAAGTGGAGATCTCTCTCTCACATACATTAATAAAAGTGTCTAAAACAGCCTTGTATTGAGGTACAAACACTGGGTCTATATTAAAAGAATGATTGTTTACTTACCCGAATACCTAAACTCTGACACATTTTCATTGAACCACGATAACTTCAATCATCCAGAAGCATGAAATCGGAAACGTCAAATCGTCATGGTTGGCCCTTCTGCAATATAGCTCCGTAAGGTAAGTGTGCGATAGTTATGGACCTTAGGGTTAGGGTGCGAGTTAAGGTAAGTACATAGATTATAATGTATGTTAGATTTAGTGTAGGGTTTTGTTAAGTGTATGTGTGTGGATTATTTAGTTTGTTTGGGTATAGCTTTTTAAGGTAAGTGTGCGATAGTTACGGACCTTAGGGTTAGGGTGTGGGGTAAGTTAAGTGCATACATGGTGGTATATGCAAGATTTAGTGTAGGGTTAAAAGTAGGGTTTAGTTTAGGGTTAGAAGTAGGGTTTTGGTTAGTGTATGTATGTGGTTTATTTAGTTTGTGTAGGTAGTATGTAGCGGGCAGTGGGGTGGGACAACTATGACGATTCGACTTTTTAAATTTCACGGTTTAGGGCGTTCGATGTATTTGCAGTTCGTGGAATTTGTGTCGGCCTTTAGGTATTCGGGTAAGTAAACATTCGTGCTTATAATATAGACCCCAAACACTCTAGGTTTTCAAAACAGGGAAAGCTCAGTATCCACAGAAGTATTATACATACTTTTTAAAATTACTTCCGTGCCAAACAATCTAAGGCTCAATAGAACATCCTCTATTTTTGATTTAACAGCCAGAACAAACTGTAAACCTTTATTCAAAACTTTAACATGTGTTTCAGTCAAGTTAAAACTTGCTAAGTTAAAAATTAATGTCTCTTCACAGTCTGATGTTAATGTTTGACTCTTCTCTCTTCCAAGGGATGTCTCCCCCTCTTTCTCCCTTTGCTCAGAGACCTCATCTCTTTCCCCTTCCATACTTACCTCACTTGAAGGAGTAGTGAGGGAAAAAAATTTTAGAAGCAGTATTAGGAACAGTAACTACCTTAGGTCTTGCTCCAGCATCTGACACTCCAGGAATTTCATTCTGTTGCTGATAATTTACAGTGGTATCTACCACTGTCATTGTCAATCTCACAGAAATGTGAGAGTTTCCAGGGTGAGTCTAAACCTGGGTATAGATTCAGTTTGTCGATTTTCTGTATGCTCATTCACCCATGCAGATGTTTGTCTCCTCACCCCTTCAGGTACAAGCTATTTCCATGCATAGTCTCTTTGTAGTTTTCCCAACTTTTGTTGTTCTATCTTATTATCAAAAACAGACACTTTCAGATATACGTCATTCATTTTGTCAACATGAAAATCAGTAGTAAAAGTATGTTCTATTTCCTGTTGCTTCCTTTCAGTGTAATCAATCAAGTCTTGTCCCCTTAGTTCAAAATACTTAATCAGAAACTTCATATACCCAAAGCTTGTTTCTAGGTTAAGCTTCTGCCATCCCTTCAGTAGATTTGGATATGCTCGGCCCTGTGTAGGCATAACCAAAATCTGTAGGCCTCTAGGAACAATCCTGTAGTGAAGGCATGCCTCCATGCATTGCCACTGAAGTCACTTTAAGACAAACAGGCTGTTCTCAAGCTCTCTGGTGCTGTGTTTAAAAGCACTGTGATCCAAATGTTCCTCAGGGTAATGGTTAGTTTGTGTATTTAAGTCAAGGCACAACAGGGGATTCACATTAAGATGTAATAAGCTCTTATTCATCCCTTCTTAGCCATGCACCGGGAAGTATTCTATAGCTCACTACCATTAGTGTTACTTACAGAGTCCCAGCCAGTGGTCTCATTCATACCACTGGCCCGTGATCGATAATCCAACTCAACTGCTGTGCCAGATAACCCTTCATATGCCCTGGCCGTGGTGACTGTGGTAATTATTTGGTTGTTTTTATATATCTATAAATATATATATATATATATATATATATATATATATATATATATATATATATATATATATATATATATATATATATATATATATATATATATATATATATATATATACACACACACACACACACACACACACACACACACACACACACATATATATATATATAGAGAGAGAGAGAGAGAAAGATGTATATATGTATATATGTATATATCTATAATAATCTATAACTGTACACACAGACACACACACACACATATATATATGTGTGTGTGTCTGTCTGTCTGTGTGTGTATGTATCTGTAGTGTGTGTGTGTGTGTGTGTGTGTGTGTGTGTGTGTGTGTGTGTGTGTGTGTGTGTGTGTGTGTGTGTGTGTGTGTGTATATCCATATATATATATATATATATATATAAAATATATGCAGAGAGAGAAAAATACAGGGAAACAGATATAGACAGCTGTTGCACCCACATATGTATATACTATCAGCATTTTCATACCACCGCTGTGCTTCAGCTACATTTGCAAAAAGTATCCTTCTTACACAGGTAACAAAATGCCAACTACAAATCAGAAATATAGACTTGGATAGAATAATGCATGGGTCCTCAGAGCAAAATAATTTGTTTTATAATTATATATAAATAAGTTGTTTTTTTCCAGTTGTATGTTACAATTCTTTATCATTGCTCTGTGATATTAAGAAACCATGTCACTAGTCACAGCAAATACTTGTTTGCTTAGTGTAGTTAGTCAACATATAAAAAATAAAATTAAACACAATGATCACAGAGCATAGATATTATTAGTTGTCAAAGTTTTCCACTTCTGTGCATATCAGTGAAACAGAGCCTGTAGCAGACATGTTAATTTAGCAAGTGCAGCATTACCAGAAAGTGATGTTATTTCTTAAAATTCAGATCTAATACAGAAGCATTACACAGCATGAAAGTGAGGTTTAACTTAATGTTCCACTTCTTCTTCTTAGCCTGCTGAGGAAATCTGAAACTTCATTTTAATTTAATCTCTACTTTCCAATTTCATAGACTCACACAGTCATCCTGCGTTAGTGAAAGGCTTGGGAGGTTGGCTAAAAACCTTAGATATTAGAATATAGCAAATCCATTAATGGATATGATGACAAGTGACCTTCTATTCGGGAAGGGAGTGAAAATAATGCATGGCATGAATTCATTTATATTTTCTACCCTATACCTGCAAAGAAAGATACACATCATAACCTGCTGATGTCCAAAGCTTACAAAAACTACTCAAGTTCCAATGTTATCTACAGTTTGACTTCTGAATGTATTACATTTTTTTTATTTAGCCATTGCTGAACTTGGGTCACACTCTGTTTTGCACTTTGGAAAAAGTGGTTATCCCTCATCTTTCTTGGTTGAAGGATATTTCTCTGCTTTACAAGTAACGTTTCTAACACAATTAGCTTCAAAGGGTAAATTACTTTGCATTTAAACGATAGACAGCAGTTCATAGTTAAGGAGCTTATTTAAGCTTTGTTGCATCTTTTTTTTATGGATGCATAGATGCACTGGACAAACTACAATACTACATGCTATCATTCTTTTGTTGTTGTTGTGTCTTTCGGCTTTTCCCGGTTAGGGGTTGTCACAGCAGAACTCCGGTCTGCTAATGATTGGCAGTTGATTGTTACATGCCGAGTTGCCAGCCCTGATGCACAACCTTCAACGAAGGTACACCCATTCATGCATGTCTCCATGCAGAAGACGCTCTAGCTGAGAATCGAACCAGACAGAGTCTTACTGTGAGGTGAGCACCATCACCGGGGATAGACTACATGCTATCATTCTACAATCCATTAAAGAAATGCCTTATATTATGAAGAAATGGTTGTTGATGCACTTTGCCTTATCCATAGAAAAGCTATTTTCTCCGCTGACCCTAATATCAGGCTTTTCCTATACCATTTCCCCTAGTATATCAGTTTTTCTTTTTCATTCCTCATTCATTTGAGGACACCAACAATGGCTCTACTGTACAATACCAGTGAACACCAGCACTAGCACTTCTGTCCTATATCAGTGAACACCAGCACTGCTGCACTATACCAATTAACTCCAGCACTAGCACTACTGTACTATACCAGTGATCAGCTGCACAGCGCTACTGTACTATACCCGTAAGCACCAGCACTGTCATTAAAAAACTATACCAGTTAACACCAGCACTATCACTACTGTATTATACCAGTGAACACCAGCAATGGCACAATACCACTCAACATCAGCACTAGCACTACTGTGCTATAATAGTTGACACCAGCATTATCATTACTGCACTATAAAAGTTATCACCAGCACTAACACTACTATACCATACAATTGAACACCAGTACTGGCACTACTTAATATACCAGTGAACACAAGGCACCAGCACTATCATACTGTATCAGTGAGCACCAGCACTACTATATTACACTAGTGAAAACCAACACCAGCAATACTGTCCTAGACCAATGAACATCAGCACTGACATTACTGGACTATACTGACGAACACCAGAACTACTGCACTATATCAGAGAACAGCAGCACTACACTACTGTACTATACCAGTGAGTACGAGCAGTAGCAGTACCATATTATACTAGTGAACACCATCACTAGCACTACTGTACTATACTAGTGAACACCAGCACTGACAGTACTGTACTATACCAATTAATACCAATGCCAGAACTATTGTGCTATACCAGTGAACACCAGCACTACTGTACTATACCAGTGAGTACCAACAGTAGCACTACTGTACTATACCAGTGAACACCAGCCCTAAAAATACAACCACCACAGACTGAGACACTCAGAAAACAGACTGCTGTGTTAAAAAATATAACAGCTTTAATTAAAAAATTAATTTTAGTGCTTTTATCAGAATATAGGTTCATAGGTTCATACATTAGTACTATGCTAACTGCCCATGCAAGCCATTTTAAGCCTAGCCAATTATCCCTTGTGAGACTCAAACCCTGCACCTTGTGTTTGTAAGGCAAACACCTTATCCATTAGGCCACCCTCCCAACCCAAAAGGTGCATTGAAGCTTCCCTGACCGGGAATCAAACCCGAGCCGCGGCAGTAAGATCACCGAAGCCTAACCACTAGACCACCAGGGACTCCTTCAGAAATTAAATAATACAAAATCACCGTCATATAAATATACCTCCAAAACATGCCACATGATTATTGCAACCAACCAACTTTTTTCCAAATTTAAATAGCTTTCTTAAAGTCATATAAATATTATAAAATATGTAAACAATTAATACAGAAATAAATAAACAATAAATACACAACATAGAAACAAAGTCTTAAAACACTAATAATGACCAAGTTGTGAATCACACAACATAAGAACGAAGTCTTAGAACACTAATAATGGGCAAGTTATCATTAAGACCAGGGTAAACATAGGCATTCAAACTAATCTGCCATCTAAGTTCTTTTAATTCAATGAAATCATTACAAGGTCCACCCCTCACATTTTTGACAACCATATCCAACCCTATGAACCCAAAATTAAGTCCAGGATAATTAAAAACATGTTTTGCAAGTGTGTTGTTTGTGTTTCACTTTCTAATGTCAAGAATGTGTTCATAAATATGTTCTTAACATTTTCTCTTGGTTTTACCCACATGGAAGCACTTATATTGCAAACAAAGGGCCAGGTAAATAATACCAACTGAATTACAGTTGCAAATAAACACAACCACCCCATTCACATTTACCTCATTTTGAACCAATATATACTTGCATTGATTGCAAAATCAACATTTAAATGTACCATTTTTTCTAGAAGAGGGGGACAAAATATCAGTAAAAGCTTCTAGGATGCGCTTAAATGAGCTACCTCTTCTAAAAACCACCTTGGGTGCATTACCTAAAGTTTCAACATACTCCTCATAAGAAAAAAAATGTTCCAATTCTTTCTTAAAATCCTGAAAATGTGAGCATTGTCAACTGTATAAGGAGTAACAAAAGAAATAGATAATTCTTGATTAGTATTTATGCTATTATTTGTAAAACCCAGTCTGTCATCATCCTTAATTCTAAAAAATGGCACATAATATCCATTCAACCTTTTCTGGTTGACTTCCAACAAAATATTTTGTACCAAAGCAGGGGGGTAACCTCAGGATAAAAACATGTCAGCCAGAACCTTGGCCTTCAACTGAATAGTGTCTTCTTACATAACCATTCTAGTAAGATGCACAAAATGTCCCTTCAAAACGCCCCCTTTTTTGGTGTTCAGGATAACAACTATCATAGTGCAAAAGACTATTCAAATAAGTAGGCTTTCTGTGTATATTACTAACCAGTCTCTTGTTAAAAATATCTTTAAAATATGTACATCCAAATAGGTAACTACACGTTGAGGTAAAATTAAAAAAGGACATAGTTTGATTTAAATAACCAACAAAAGAATTATATTCCACTATTGACCTGTTCAAAACAATGAATGCATTATCCAAAAAATGGAGGTATAATTCCCAGGATGGTGGGTTAAACTGATTAAGTGCATATTTCTTCTCCCACTGTAACATAATTATGTTAGCAAAAATGGGGACAAATATATCATAGGCTAAGCTGAGATCCCTGGAGCAAGTTATTCCTGCCCCATTTGATTTGCGGATGTTGAGCATTTTCATTAGGGCAGCACCCCATACTGCTTTGCAGGCCAGGCACAGATTACCTCTTAGAGCTTGTATGATACTGAGTACAGTGACAGGGCTTTCAGTCTTTCCACATATGTCATGCTATGTAGGTCCTGGATTCTCTTGGTCAGAAACCTCTCTGATCTCTCCATCTGCTGCAGGTGTCTGGTGAGGTACATTGAGAAGGGAGCATTCTACTCAGTTCATGGTCTGATTAGGGTTGAATACAGCAGAGCTAGGACCTCCCTGGACTTGAATGTGATGCCCTTAGTTATAAGGTGGACAATATAGAATGCGTGTTTTACCACTGTGGACACATACTGATTGAAGTTTAAATTGCTATCAACCTATGTTCTCAAGTCTCACACCAGTGACTTAGAGCTTAGAAGGGTGCTTATGTATAACATAATTAGCAGGGCCAATTTTTTTCTGAAGGGGACAGAGAGGCATTTTCTTGCATTAAGTTTCAATCCGTGAGTTTGGCATTTGTCTGTGTGAGGCCATTCTGTGATATGTTAACATTGCTGTGGGACACTAAATCATTGTGCCCAGTTGACAGTCATCTGCAAGCTTGGTAAGCCACAGGCCATCTAGCTTTTCCTGGACTTCAGAAAAATAGTATCCAAACAGTAGAGGGCCCAGCACAGATCCTTGTGGTACTCCACTGGTAACTGGTCAAGTGGTGGAGGTGGACTTCCCAACATTGGCATTCATCAGTGAGCTACTTGGCCACCCATCTAGTAATGTATGGGTTAATCCCCAGATGGGAGAGTTTCTCCATGATACCTGAATGGGGGATTGATTCAAAGGGCTTGGCTACATCAAGATAGGCAGTATGTCTTGTTTTCCCCTCATCCAGGGCTTTGGGGACATTATCAAAGAAATCCATTAGGTTTAATAAGCAATATCTACCCTTGATAAAACCAATATGGATCGGGTCAAGAGTGTTGAAGGTCACCTATGTTCCTGTGGATAAGGTCCATGGTAAATCTTTCCATAGCCTTGCAGGTAAGGTTGGCTCACCTTATGGGTCAATAGTACCCAAGGTCAGTTGATATATGTGTAGGCATGATCAACTGTGAAGATAGTTCTAGTTCTGCATGTTATCAGATTAACGTGCATTGCGTATCACATAACATTTGATTATAATGTACGTAGTGCAGTTGATACATTTCTGAAAAGTACTGGAGACACCAGGTTTGCAGTGCATGGGGGAGGCAACACATGGCTGCATTGTACATATGTCACATATTGCTCAGTTTGTCAATTTTCCACATGCAGTTTCCTGGCATAAAGAGTAAAATCGACAATAAACAATAATACATGCTAAATTTGCTTTGACATAGTGCAGCAGCAAGCAGCAGGTTTGATGGTTGGCAAAGTGTTTGCGCATGTGAGATACACGTTTCCATTAATTTTTCCTTGTTTGTGTGCAGTTAAGCAGTGCACAAACACGAGCCGGATTGCTGAATTTCTGAGAGTTAGTATTGAGTGCATGAAACACACCACTGCTTAGCTGACTGTGTGGCAGCAGGTGTAAATTCACTGACCCATTTTTTCTTCATCCCAGATTATACCAGGTTCAAATCCAGGACTATCTAATACTTTTAAATAAATAGTGATAATGCAATGGCATTTTTCTATATAGTACATTCAACATGTATTACTGTGTGCTGGAATAAAGCTGTATTGCGAGAAGGTACCTGCACTATTACAAAGCAATTTGATTTTGCTTGGCATTAGTCATAATGCCAAACTCCACACAAACATACATGCCAAAAAATGAAAGGATTCATTGCATTGTTTTTGATGTTTGCATTTTTACAGATGCCCTGTCTACAGGTGTTCTGCAGGTGGTCTGCTTCCTGTGTGGCCCATTATCCAGTTTGCACACTGCTAAACATCTCATAAATGAGATAAGCACAGCCATACCTGACATTATTTTTTCTCCATTTCCCTTGTTTGTGCTAAGCCATGTGCAAGCAAACACTGGCGTTAAAAATTCAAATAAATAAAAGGGAAAACAGCTGGAATGAAACAAAGCAATCTATAAAATAAACACTACAAAAGGTTTGTTAGTACACATTCCATATTTCTACATAGGTCTGGATTTTAACTTTCACTCCAATGACCCTTCAGAACACAGTAGGATTGCCTTATTCATCTTTGCCACACAAACAGCTTTGGAGCAGAGAACTGAAATCATACTTTATACAACCAACTGCAACATCATCCACAGTACTAACAAACCATATAACAGTTATTTGTACATGCATTAATTTCAGATGTAGTGCAGGGAGTGATTATACAACCGTTTATGGCTATTGCTTGCAAAAGTGTAGCTCTGTGTTACCTCTCTTTGTTGCACATTCTTGTCTTATCTAATCAGTAATTTGAGACATGCAGTCAGTATGGCATTCATGGTTCATAGGTTCATAGGTTGGTACTAGGCTATCGGCCATAGGGCCTATACAAGCCTAGCCATAACAATTTCCTGGCAATTTCTTCCCACAATATTTATTACACTGGACCCCTGTCTAGCAGTGCAACTGACATGATCCCAGGGTGAATTTCCTATCTCCCATCCAATCATCAACGTTCCTGTTGAAGAGGGCCAAAGACACGCGCTGCTTGACATGTATGGGCAGTCTATTCCAGAGTCTGGGGAGTCTCTGGGTCAGGAACCTATCCCGTCATCATGTTTTGTTCATTGTGATGACAAGGTTTAGATCCCTGGAGTGTGTGACTCTGAGGGATTGGGATTTCTTTAAGTATAGCATGTCCAACAGCTCTGGGTTTAACATGGCTTTGTATGTTAAGCAGAGATCACCTCTGAGTAGATGATATGCAACAGAGTATAGCTGGAGTTTTTTTTAGATGATCAGCATAGGGCATCTGCTTTAGGCCTGTGATTCTTTTAGTTTGGTATTTCTGTGGTCTTTCCTATTGTTGCAGATGTCTTGAGAGGTACATACCAAACAGAGTGTTGTATTCTATAATGGGTCTAATGAGGGATGAATACAGTGGGACAATGACCTCCTTTTTTCTGGATGAAAAGCCCTTAGTGATGAGGTGTGCCACATAGAAGGATTTCCTGACTGTTGTGATGATGTAGTTATTGAAGGTGAGACCACTGTATACCTGTGTCCCTAAGTCTCTTATGACACTTCTGGTGTTTAGTGTACTGCCACCTATGTGGTAATTCATGGGTACATGTTTTTTCCCAAAGGGGATAACTATACATTTCTTGGCATAGAGCTTGAGTTCATGGCTCTGGCACCAAGCATCTGTTTCTTTAAGGCCCTTTTGTAGAATATCCACATCATTTGGGGATTCAATAATGGCTCCCAGTTTGCAGTCATCTGCAAATTTTGTTAGCCAGACTCCCTTATTGTTGGCCTGAACTTCAGAGAAGTAGATGCCAAACAAGAGGGTCCCAGGACTGAACCCTGAGGTACTTCACATGTCACTTGTCTGGATCTGGATTTGGAGTCAGCTACTTTTACAGTGTGGGTTCTGTCAGTAAGCCAGTTGGCAACCCATCGAATGATGTAGGGATTAATGCCCAGCTTGGAAAGTTTATCTATGATTCCAGAGTAGGGCATGGTGTCAAAGGCCTTGGCAAGGTCCAGATAGGCTGTGTGGACCGCTTTATCCTCAGCCACAGCTCTGAAGATTGATTCGAAGAAGTCAATTAGGTTCAGGAGACAGGATTGACCCTTCACAAACCCAAACAGGATGGGATCCAGTGTTTAAAGGTTGCCAATGTCTTTGTTTATAAGATCCATGATAATATGTTCCATGGCTTTGCAGATCAGGCTATTCAGACTGATGGGCGGTAGTTCCCAGGATCCAAGGTAGTTCCCTCCTTGTGGAGTGGGATGACCATAGCTGTGTGCCACTCAGTGGGCATGAAGCCTGAAGTGAGGCTACAATTAAACATGACACTTAGGTGAGGTGCCAGTTCCTTTTGTAGTTCATGTAGTACACAACCCAGGATGTTGTCTGATCCCATGCATGCTGTATTCGTATCTTTGGAGAGTGCATTTTTTACCTGTGTGGCCGTTATTATCAGAATTTGGTAATCTTTCAGTATTGAAATGTGCCTGTTAGGGGGTGAGAGGGGGTGAAGTTGGCTCTGAATCGATCTGCCAGGATATTGGCAATATCCTTGGGATCATCAATATAGTTAATGCATTCTGTTGTAGCTCAGAGCAGATCTGAGCATTGCCATTTTTATTCTTGACATAGCTATAGAATGCCCTGTGGTTGTCTTTGGAATCTTTGGCAATTTTATTTTTGTAACTAGCTTTGAAGGATTTTATGAGGGATCTCAGCTTCTTACTGAGGCTGGTAAGACAGTTTTTTGCATCCTGGGATTTTCCTCTTTTCTGCAACAGTTTCTTCCTTTTGTTGTAAAATTTGTTTATGGCAGGGGACCACCAGATTGGGTTTCTTTTTTTGGAGGAGAGTGTCTTGGTTCTATTTGGGATGGCATGATTCATACACGAGTGGATGTGCTCATACAGTGTCTTAGTGTAGGATTCAGCATTCGAACTTTCAGTTCCTGTCTGGATGAGTGTCATGAAGTTTGTCATTTCTGACTTGAGTAGCATGAAGTTGGCTTTGGAGAAGTTTTTTTACAGAGTTTTTCATACCGGAGGGTGGGGGAGGGATGTGGATGTCAAGGGTGATTAGCTTATGGTCAGACCTGACCAACGAGGGGGTGACCATAGGTGTGGAGCATCGATTTCCCATGTTGGTAATGAACAGGTTTAGGATATTGGAGCCCCTGGTGGGACTATGGATGAGTTGATACAGGTCATTGGAATTTATGAATTCCAAGAAGCATTGGACAAAGGTTTTGGTACACAAGTAGTTTTCCCAGTTAATGGCAGGGTAGTTGAAATCACCCGGTATTAGGGTGTTTGGTTGTATCTTAATATTTTCCAGTATGTTTAGAAAGGTGTAGTGAGAATTGTGGGGTATGGTAGGGGATCTGTAGCAAGCTACAATTTGGATTGCAGTCTTACCTAGTGTTAGTTGCACCTGGAGAATTTCAAATGCATGGTGTTGGGCAACTAGCCTGGTGGTATGCATATCCTTGATAAATATGGACACTCCCCCACCTTTAGTGTTTTGGTCTTGATTTGGTGGCTGAAAAGTGTGGTAAGAGTGTTAGCCTGGTATTGCAGGGGTGCTCTCTGAAGCCTTCAACCAGGACTCAGTTACTGTACAGATATCGATGTTCTACATTTTTAGGAGTGCCTTGAGAGAGTGCATTTTGAGGTTTAGACAACTAACGTTGAGTAGCATTACCTTTAGATTTTGCATGCTTGTACCTGTTATGGTGGTGTTTTTGTCCTTTGAACTTTGCCTCAAAAGGCTCTATAGGGGTGGCAAGAGCCTTAGCCAGTAACCTGAATCCCAGGGGCAGCAGGTGCAGACCATCTGTGGCAAAAAATCATGGTCTGTCGATCATGTCATCCCAGGCAGACAGATACTGGATCCCCTTTGAATGACACCAGATGTTTAGCCAATTGTTATATATATCCTTGTCCTAAAATGTGTAAGAATATTACATGGCAAAAATAAACAGCAGTCAACAAATGAAGGGGCGGTTAGATGTTAATAAACAGAATGGGTGAACTGTGTGCTACTTATATTTCCAACCTTGATAAAATTACTTATATATACTTTGTAAGTCTAACCTGACATACCCACTGGATGTAGGGCAATCTGCATTGCTGTTGTGTTTTCCTTCTCCCTACCAGTAATCATTCACAGTTGCAATCCATTAGCAAAAACACTGAGGAAGTGCCTGCACTATGTTTACATCTCCTACATGGAGCCAAGTATTTGGGATTCAGCAATTCTAATGAGTTCACACCTCATTTGCATGTTCACAGTGCTGACAGCCTAAATCTACACCATAAAAAGACAACAGTGTAGCTAGGAAACCTGAAGGTGAGGAAACTTGTCTATGTGGAGAACACAGAAAAGAGGTTATTACTTTGGGATTTATCTGCACAAAAGATTACTGAGCATGAGACGGTATGCTTGCACTTTTCAGCTATATACTCCACATGCAGAAATGCCATTCAGAAAAATCTATTGATATATATATATATATATATATATATATATATATATATATATATATATATATATATATATGTATATATAGTATATATATTGATTAGCAAATGCTACACACCAGCGGTCACATACATCCTACAAAAAGGCCTCACAGAAACGGACAACTGGTGCCGGAGTCATGGCCTTAAACTAAATGCCAAAAAATGTATAGTCATCCCCTTTGGGAAAAACAAAGTACCCACAAATTATCAC
Organism: Protopterus annectens; assembly: GCF_019279795.1. Taxonomy (NCBI): domain Eukaryota; kingdom Metazoa; phylum Chordata; order Ceratodontiformes; family Protopteridae; genus Protopterus; species Protopterus annectens. The sequence goes on along the minus strand of NC_056730.1, from coordinate 756,059,867 downwards.
ATAGACAGCAACCCACTGAGTACGGAAAAAGTAATCAGAGACCTAAGGACCCAAGTCAACAGCGACCTCTCATTTGACACCCATGTTGCCAAAGTGGTTAGAAAGACATTCTACCTTGCACACCTTATCATGAAGGGATTCACATCCAGATCCAAGGATGTCATTGTACCCCTATACTCCTCCCTCATCAGACCCATGATTGAGTACAATGCCCCATTTGGTATGTACCTCACCCGGCATTTGCAACAGCTGGAGAGACCACAAAAGTACCTCACCAAGAGGATCAAGGGTCTCCAACATATGTCTTATTCTGCCAGACTAAAGAAACTCCAGCTCTATTCAGTAGCATACCGCCTGCTCAGAGGTGATCTCTGCCTGACGTACAAGGCCATGTCCAATCAGGAACTGATGGACATGCTCCACCTCAAAAAATCCAAATCCATCAGAACCACGAGAGCTAAAGACTTAAACTTCGGCACAAGTATGAATAGGACATGCTGGAGGGATAGATTCATAACCCAGAGGCTACCCATGCTCTGGAACAAGATCCCAGTTCATGTTAGGCAGAGCCTTCACTGACTCTCTTCAAGAGAAATCTTGATGAGTGGATGGGAGATCGTAAGTTTACCCCAGGGGTCACATCTGTGTCACTACTAGACAGGGGCACAGTAAACTAATTCTATTATATAAGGGGACCTTCACTGTGTCACTACTAGACAGAGGCACAGTATTCTAAATCTATTCTGTGCATTTTTGTACCATTTCATGGGGTGGTGAAAGCCACATCACTATGGCTAGGCTTACAAATGCCCCAGGGCAGATAGCCTAGTACTAAACTATGAAACTATGAAACTAAGAAGTGGACTGATGGCATGGGCATGCTTGTCTGGGCATTTCACAGGTGCACATGATTGGCAATACCTTTTAATGGAATGCTCACTGTAAAATTTGTTGACATTTCAGGGACATTTCATTTTACAGGACTTTTAGCATTTCAGTGATGGTTTGTTAACAAAATGTGTCATTTGCCTGTTCTTTTGGGGGTTGGGGAGCAAAGCTGCATTTCTGTTATGGCACAAACAAGGATATGTTGCTATTGTTACTGTCCCTTTTTGGCATCCAACCTGATGTTCATATTTCAAATTTCTAGACTGTTTTGTGCTTCTCCAGTGGGTAATACTGAATGCTACCTTTTCTCTTTTATCTGGAAACAGTTATTTTATAGTTATCTGATACTTATGTGTATTATTCTTTTGTTGTGTATTAGGACACATAGAACTATGGCACCCAGGTGTCTCAGTCCATGAAAACCACCCTTCAGTGACCCTGAAAAGCTGGTCATTGTGAAAGCTTTTAGGCAACATGGTACATTTTTGCTTGAGAGGGGACATGAAGATATGTCTAGCAGAATGCAAATTTGGCAGCAAATAGTTGCAGATGTGAATTCAGTAGGCAGATACAACAGCATGTATGATCAGGTGCAATATAGGGCCACTGACATGATCTCATCTGCACTGAGAAGAGCAGCAGCAGTGGTTTGTGATCAGATGGGTATCATGGGTGGGTGGCTGCTACAGAACCACCACTAACAGCAAATGAAGAGTCCCTGTCCACTGTCAGGGATCTAGACCCCTCACAGAAAATTGCAGAACTGCATGCCCTTGAGACTGGTGCTACTGTTTCAGGGACAGCAAGTATATCCCAGGAGGAGCTTCCAGGTAGGCTTTTGTATCTCAATTGTTACATAATGTAGCAAAGTAAAATATTTACATCAAAATGTAAGTTATGTTTAACAAGAAATTGGTTGATGGGGTTGAAAATTGCTACAGTTATCAACATATTCTGGTTGATTACACATGGGGCTTAGGTTGGGCTTGCATCCAAGTGCTTGTTAAAAATATAGGTAATGGACATATAAAGGGTAAAATGTTTTACCCCCTGTGTTACTGTTAATTGTGATGATATTGTCCTTGCATTTTGCTTAATTCTGTTTTATTTATTTAACATTTTTGACCAGGAAATTCTGACTAGAACAGAACCTATTTTCAGTGGAGGTCCATGGAGGATTGCTCCAGATGCAGACCTTTAGAGTGTGGAAGGAAATGGGAGTACCCAGAGGAAACCCATACGAATGCAAAGATAACATGCAAACAACACACAGAAAGCATCCCAGCCAGGAATCGAACAGGAGAACCTCTTGCTGTGAGGAGACTACCTTAGCAGCTGTACCACTGCGCTGCCCTTCTTCAAGGACCATTTGACATAGGTAGCATGCCATCATCTGCACATGGTAAGCCAAACATTTCTATGTCAGTACTAAAGAGTAGTTCAAAGAAATATTTTAGCATGTGATGCTGATGTCACGACTGTTGCGTGTATTGCTGTACTGTCTAATAGTGGCACTGATGTTATTTTGTTAGCATATATTAGACTATACTAGTATAGGTATATTTTTTTGTCTGAATTTGTTGCTTATTATCACAGGTGATCCTGACAGTAGAAGTGTAGGACTTCTACCACCTGATGTCAGAGTATCAGCAGACTCTGATGACGATGGTGGTGGCCAGGGTGCAGAGGTTGAATCTGACACTGAGGTTGAGATAACAGCTATCTCCTGAAATTCCATCAGACACAGCCAGTAGGCCTATGCCTACCAATTCCAGTGAACCCCCAGATATTGGACAGATGTGGGGTGAGACAATCAATCAGGAAAATATGGTTATTATTGCTTCAGTGCCTCTTTACTCTGGTTGTAGCCAAAGTGTGAGCAAGGTGCCACACAGGAGGGTTGTTAGGGGTGCTCAGAAGGACTACCTGCAGTCCATCCTTCACCAGATCCATGTGTCTTTTCCTGTACCACTCATCATATGTTTAGGGCTGTCATGGAGACATAGGCACAGTCTCATAGCTCCTCCAGAGAAATGCATAGGGTTGTAGATGTGGCACAGGCTGACATGTGTGACTGCTTCCTGCATGTTGCCGATTCAATGGATCAGATGAATGATATGTTGGAACAGGAGGTGTCTGTGATGGAACGTATGCTGGGAGGGGGATGATATCCTTGCAGGCATAGGTCAGGCACATCATCTGCTGTTAGCCAACATGGCCATGCCCACTCACTCTCCCATAGTGGTAGTACTTCCATTGCTCCATTAGTGGTTGGTCTGTCCACACAGAAATGCGGCAAGCCATGGGGTCATGGTCCTGGGCATTCTCTTGTGGGGAGCTCATGCAGCAGATATAAGTCATGTTGAGGTAGCAGTAGTACACCTGATTGTGGGTGTGAATGCACCAGTGCAACTCCTGGCAGAGCTAGTTCTCATGGTTGGGTACAACAATGTCCTGCCACCTCTACCATACACGACTCACACCTGTCTGACATACCAAGACATAGAGCTGGCATAGAGCTAGCATAGAGCTTGGCTGGGTTCATGCAGACACTCACACACCGTTTCACCTGGAGCACCATACAGATGCACACACAATGATTATATGGTTCAGAAGTGAAGCTTAAAACTCATTTTGTCTCACTGGCCATTTGTTACTTTATGTGAATGCCTGCCTGCTTCTTGTTCTTGTTCACTCACACTCACAACCTTTTGTGTCAGCCTAGGCTTCCTGCCCCCCCACCACCACCACACACACACACACACACAAAACACCCTGTGTAAGTGGTAATAACTGTGACATATCCCTGTTTCCATATTTTGGATTGGGGATACATAAGCTTTTTTTCTGATATTCAGGGTGCATAGCTGACTTAGTGTTTAGTACATCTGCATTTTAATGTTGAATTAATTGTACCTTTGACTTGTATTGCTCTTAGAAAGTTACACAGTTGATAGCATAAACATTTTCCATCTTTATTGTTAATGATCTTGTGAGGGTTGTGAAGTGTGAAACTGAAATGTGTATCATTACTTTCTAACTGCTTTCTGTAATGATTTTCCATTGCAGACACATGATGCTAAACTGAGGGCATGCAGTTACCATTACTACTTTTCAGAGGTATGACTGTGTAAATCTTGGTGCTTCAGGCCTACTACTTAATAATGGACACATATAAGTCCAATAAGTCTCTGCTGTCACATGTTAAGGTAATTTCTGTACAAATCTTCCACCTTTCACTTGCTTACACTAGCAAGTAACAACATGCAAGGATATGCCAGTCATTCATAATCTTACACAATACACACCAGGTTCAACACTTACCTTGTAAATCCAGAAGTTGCAAGAGTTTTAGTTCAGGACTGACTTTGTCTGATGCAAGCAGTACACAGTCATTACATTGAGTAGGTAAAGATTGTGACCATTGCCTGGCATCAATGTTACTATATGTATGTGTGTAAAAGGAAGGTTTTTAGCCCAAAAGTGGTAAATGAGTGTGCTATGCACTGTCACAGCCAATGCAAGGGCATATTGAGCACACCTACATCTGCCTTCACCCACAGCAGCTACTGCATCCCCCTATGATTCCTCACCTGTGTGTGGCTGTGGTGAACTTGCCATTGGTGGTGGGATGTGTGCCCCTTCTCCCTGTTGATCCTACTGAAGCTGTTTTCAAAGGGTGATGTTGAGTAGCATGGCACATACTGTGAATATTTCAGTACATGTATGTGGATTGTACTGCAGGGGTCCTCCAGATGTATCTAAGCACTGGAACCATGACTTCAGCAGCACAAACACTTACTCTATAATATTTCTGGTTTGAGCATGTGCCTCATAATGGTGTTATTTAGCAGGTGTGTGTGCATTTCTGATGGGTGGCACCCCCCCAGTAAATGACCCTGTGGGATATCTCCCCTAGTGAATATCAGATACAACTGGGAGGTGTGCCAAATATGTGAATCATGGTAACTACCGGGGTTTCCAGCAGACATGTTCAAGATGATTTTGTTGGCATTACACACAACTTGGCAGTTAATAGAGTGGAAGGTCTTTCTATTAATGTAGAGCCTTCTCTGTTACCCAGTCGGTGCCTTAATTTCTACATGTGTGGAATCTATGGCACCTACTACTTCCAGGTAGTTTTCTAAAGCATAGAACTCCTGAATATTTTTGGAACTATCCTCAGGAGTACAGGGAAAATATAAGTGGTCACTAGCATGTTGTAGCATAGCATTCAGGAAGTGATGGAGGATCTTTGATACTGATGCATGTGACACCCCCAGCATGTCCTCTGTTGGTCTCTGAAAGGTACCTGTAGCTAAAATTCTAAGTGATAAACATACCTTTGTCTCCAATGGGATGAGTTCCCCCATTTCCCTGGTTCTGAGTTGCCAATGACAGAGGTTGCAGAGTCCCTGTAGTGTTCTCTATCCACCCTGTAACACTTTACAGTTTCCACATCACGCAGATTGTGATAATTTACCTGGGATCTGAAAACTCTTCTTCTTCTTGGCCTTGGTCTATTAGCAGCATCATCATAGACTTCAGCCTGTTGCACATACACATGAATTAAAGCAACAGCAGCCCCTAACACTGTTTCTGTGTAGACTCCTTTCCATGTCTGTATTCCAATAGGTTTTGCAATTTGCAGGGAAAACCATCACTGAGTATACATGGTTGCTTTATAGCTTGTTGAATAGCTCCCCCATCTTGGATTGGTTTATTAGCATACAGTTTACCTGCTTATACTGTAATTTGCATGCCACTTTGTTTACTTTGTTTGCACAGCTGTGCACAGCTCTACACAATACAGAGCCACTTACTGAATCCAAAATAGTGCCATGATGTGCACATGGAATAAATTGACAGTGTAGGCTTTATTGAATCTGGCTGAATATATGAATAACAATTAATATTTCTTTATCGGCACTAGACAGAGGTCAAATATTGATTCAGTTGTATTTGCCATTGTGTAAGCTTTAAGATGAAATATTTTAATAATTTTTTTTGGAATTATTAATGTGAATATGAACAAACAATATTTGATACCAAAACATCTGAAAGCATCCCTTAGGTGTAATGAATTAAGTCACAAGCAATGTTTAGATCCTTACATCTATCAGGTTTGGCACTGTTCATTTTGAGGATATGCAAAATGTCCATCAGAGCAGAATCTAAGGATGCCTTGCATTCTGGGCATAAATTATCTCTCAGCAGTCTGTAGGAAAGTGAGTAGAGAGATAGGGCTTAGGGCTTTGGGGCGATCTGCATAGGACATTCCCCGGGATTCATGAAGCTCGGCACAAGGCCGGTGTAAGGTTTGCACCGGCCGTGCAGCATATATATGGTGTAGTAGCACCATATACATATTAATGAAGGCACGCTGCCGCCACATCCACGTGCATAGGAAACGTGCGCGAGTGCATGGGGCATTTCTAAGTTGCGCCAGGAGGCGTGTCAATGTCGGCTGTCAATGAGCAACCTAAACTGCTGAATATTATAGTCTGCCTGCAATAGTAATTGCACCTATCAGTGTCCGTGGATAATGAAACGTATGCAAAGAATGCAAGACAGTTCCACGCAACACAATATGGAGTTTCCATCCTTGGAACAAATGATATTTAAAATCATGTGTCTGTAATGTACTGCACTGTAAGTAGTTATACCCAGTGGAAGTGAAGCGCATCATGTCAGCACACCGCCAATACACACTACCAGCCCCATGGGCAGGGTCACCAGCAGTCCCACATTGGTAGTGATAGTACACAGCTGGGTAGTTGTGGCCATAGCAAAACATCACAAGTGTAAAGTACCCTGCGACCATATAATATAATTTGTCCTACATCGCATAATAATCACATACAACAAATGTCCATACTGGATATGACATATAACAACTAATATAAACAAGGAAATGAAACAGATGGAGCATATAAACCGATGCAAAAGTAAGCCAACATGTATGCATAAAATGACAGCAGCATCCATAGTACAGTCTGTGGATATGTGTTCTGTCATACAATCTGAGTACTGTCCTGAAGATATGCCATCCCAGCCGCATGAAAAGGTGGCAACACTAAAAATGTCCATAGCATGTCAGCAAACTCCAGACATATGCGGTCCAAGCTGTTCTTGTCCACATGTGTGAAGGTACAACGGGAATTACCCGGGTGGACATTACATGTCATGAAAGATAAGTCTTGTGTGTGTACCTATGTGCGTGTTGTGCAGCCATGTTTAAATTTGAAAATGCCACAGTAGTCCTCACAACCATACAATTACCTGACATATGCACTTTATACAATGTGTTCCCTTGACAGTGCCATGAGACAGCAACCAAACAAGGGATGGATGGAAGTTCCTGTAATATGTGTGTGGGTGTATGCAAACTGTAATAAGCCCTAAAGGCGAGACTGTGTCGGATGCACAATAGACCAAACTGGAGGTGTATGACGGAGCAGTGTGCGAAGTGAGGGTTACCACCCGCACCTCTGTGTGACAGACAGTCCGTCTGTGGCCAGTGTTGTCCTGCTGACAATAACAAAACAAATTATAATTGTCCTGAGATATCATGACAAAATATATTCCCTAACTTATTAGTGCTACATGCATAAGTCAGTGATGTCGTATTTTAAACACCTACATCCTAAATGAAATGGTGTAAGCAGCTTAAATACTAAACAAATAACCTGTAGTATTGTCAAAGAAGTGAAGTTCTGTCCCATGCACTGTCCATGGTATATGCTATACTGCAAAGTCACATAGTAATACTACAACTACCCCACATTGCCCAATGGAAAATGTGCCAATCCAATGTGAATCAGAAAGAAACACAAAGAGCAAACATATAACAATCATAAAGTAACCTGACAGTCCATATTGTATACCAAAATCACACAGACATATGAATATTAAAATGTGCTATACACATGAACAGGAATGTAACCAGCACATACACATAGGATGGTATATGTGGAACCGGGACATCCAAAGGCAGAACCCATGCATGCATAATGCAATACCCAAAATCCCCTGTATAGCACACAACATGCACCCATGTCTGAATGTCCACCAAATCCAGCCATACTTAGGCTACCAGCCTTGTGCAGCCGTACACCTATACATAGTGAGTATTACCCATATGTGGTAGGAAGTATCACTCTAGGCAGTGTCAGGATTGCAAACTATGATCCCACATTTGTAAACATCCCATCACATTTTCGTAAATCCAAAAGCCCGCGTGTTCATGTTTTGGCAAAATTTGTGTACATCCCGCGTGGGATAAGTAACCTGTTTAAACATCAGAGTTGTTTACACGTCACAATGTCTAGTACTGTACACATCTGGACAAAGGTTGTATGTGTAGTCACGGTACTGTTCAGTTTCTAGATGGGCATGCATAACATACTACGCAGGACAGAACACCTGTCCATCATGCAGGTCTCCCCACATGAATTATCGACAGAATTTATTCTACTCAATCACATACTGACACCACACCTCTCAACTTATTACAGCAACAAAATCTGGACAAAGCCTAAAATGATGGGTGGACAAATAGGGATAGATGTAAATATTGCTCTCACAAACTTCAAAAGTTGACAGAATAAAAGTATGTACATTAGCATGAATTTTATGAAGGATGTGGGGTAGTCCCTGAGTATTACAGAGGTCCATACATATTTACAGTAACAAACCTTCACATTTGTTTACTGTACTACTGCATACCTGTAGTTAATTCATGTCCAACATAATAATCCTCGTATGAATGAATACAGGAAGTAGTCAAATGTGAATGGGAACACCACTCAGTGTGGATTATGTATTGTAACCACCCCCACCCATATTATGTATTGCCAACATAATAAGCTGCTGACAGGTGCCCAAACACCTGTGTCTGTAAACACCGGTAAAAATGTATAAAATGGACAAACTCTGTCCATGTGCTTTGTCTGACATTTGAACACGGTCAGGGCAGTTCCGTTCACCAGGTGGGCAAGCCTAAACCCAGATCACCACATGAACACCCTGACAATCAAAGACTTGTATGTGCCAGGACTATAAGCCTTGGAGTTCTGAATATCCTTTGATTGATTAAATATGCAGCTTGGGTCCAGAGCAGTAGGGAATAGGGAATGTGTAATATGTAGTACCGCATTTTTCCCCGCAGGAGAATGGATGCCTGTGTTGTAAGTGAAGCGGTGAGGCGTATGTTAATGTAGCTATTTACTATGGGTATGCATATAAATGAGTCAGAACACCAATAGTATAGTGGTTACAGCATCCGGCCAATGTGAATGCAGCCCCGGTTCAACTATGACTACAGCACATATAATTTTAAAGTGTAATGAATGTGTCTGTGCTGTAACGACATTTAAATATGTAAACGTGAACATGTATTTCGCATATGTCCTTTAACTAGATTACAGATATTTTACTGGTACTGTCACAATCAATAAAGCCCACATAAGCACAAAGACTTAGTATACATATGTAACCCACAATAAGGATATGCAAGTGCGCCTGAGCGTGTGTAATCCGCTCACAGCATAGCAAATGAATGCTGTTTTCTACATGTTAGTTATATATCTATATATGGATATATATATATTTGTGTATAGATATATATCCACAGACTTAAACTAAATAAATATATGGAATAAAGAATGTACAGACACACACACACACACACATATATATATATATATATATATATATATATATATATATATATATATATATATATATGTATATTTATATATATATCTATATCTATCTATCTATATATATATATATATATATATATACACACACACACACATACAACATTAATTGATATATACATAACAAACATATAAACATGTTCCTGTAGATATAACACATGCACATAAATAGGTTACATCATAGCTATTATGGATAGACATACAGACATGCAATAAAGGTAAATACACTGCTGCTTTCCAAACCATTGCCCAGAAAGTACCAGTGTGCCAGATCTGCAAGTTCTACTCTTTAAACATGGATATAGGTGTCCTTTGCAGGACCCCAAAAATTGTGATTATTTACAGGCACCGTCCTGTAATGATTGCTGCAAAGAAGTGTCATCTGCAACTACAATATAGCTGTACATGCAACAGTAGCTTGTGCAAGTGTAATAACACATGGGTTGACAGAATGTATGACATATGTCCCGATACGTGGAGAGTGGATAGTGCTTAGAAGTGTCTTCATACTTTATTATCGCTCACATTAAATATGTCTTATGACTACTGTGGAGGGGTGTCAGGTATGGGAATCATGGGTATGCAATAATGGGCCTAGATGCCTAGGTGTTGGTTGGCACAGATTTATTAGGTCCGTCCCATGGGAGTGATTAATATTCCTATGTGGGTATAGCACACGCCTATATCTTCTAAAAATGAAGAACTCATCTACTGGATATTATGTAAACCATTGGGGGAAGATGTAGGGACTTATATCAGTGTCTTGTAAGCGATTATCATGGACGCATGCGCATTTACTAAGATGGTAACCACACCTCTCAACCTTTCAGAATAAGACATCTGGACAAAGGCATTTTAAAATAAGTACAAATAGGGAATAGTTTAAATATTCCTCTTACAAAGTTAGAACATTGATAGTATAATGGATTATTCATTAGTTTGAATATTTTGAGGGTTATTAATTATAAAATACTAATGTCTGTCATTATTTTCTAACTTCACAGTCCTTAACGACTTGCCACTAATTTATGAGAAAGGCACAATATTATGAAAAAAGGAACAAAATTATAAGCCTAAGTTCGGGACATTTACCCAAAATGTGTACAGTTGAGAGGTATGAAGGCAACCCTGTCCTAAATAAATGTAAAGAACTAGTGATATTAGGTGGACAGGTGTGAAGAAAGACGTGATGACAAATGACAAAACATGTATAAGTCAAAAGCATGTACCTCGATAAATGTGAATGAATACTTATGCCCTGTAATAGTCAATGTGGAAGGCTAATAGAAACAAAATAAATGTGTCCCTCAGGGTGTTATGCAGTGCCCCTGATACAGTGTTCAGTCTCCCACACTCGCCTGTGAGTTCTGCCACTGACTGAAAGCGCAAATACCGGCGAACACATAAGGTAGATGATAGCATAATATGTTCTGATTCGCACCTGTTGGCTTTTGTGAGGAACACAACACTCTGGGCGGGTGTGTCCTGCAAAAGGAATTTAATGGCACCTGGCCTGTGATTTATTCATATATTGTGTGTAGTGGTGTAATAAAATGACATATCTTGTATCAGAAACAGATACATGTTATAGGAAACAGTATCATCGACTATACCACTACAAGACAGATCTTAAAGTATGAAAAGTGCTGAAGTAGTCAGTTTAGTATTGACCACAGGTATGTGTTGATATGTCAAATGTCACAGCTGTATATATAGTTCCTATAGGGCTGTCACCTCTACAAATGATGAAAGTGAGAGCTGCTCTGTAGGAATGTCAGATGTAGCAGGTCAAAACATACCTACAGCCATGCATACTCCACAAATAGACATATTAGCACACAGCAATGCTTAGGCCAGGATTCATGAAGCCTTGGCCGGCGTGTATGAGTAGAGTAAGAGTAGAGCAAGGCAAGATGTCTGCTGAGCTATTCAGCAATAGCCTGTAAGGGCGTGTAAGACAGCCCCTAAAACATATGGACACTGTTAGGATATGCAAATTACCCCATTTGTAGGTGAAAGCTATGCAAATTATGTAAAATGTGTGATACATGAAACAGTAAGCTGTCCATGCAAGAGTAGAGTTATGTGCAGAAATGTACTCGGATGTTAACCGAGTAACATTCTGCAAGTAGCTAAACGGAGCAATGTCAGCTGCAAATAAAGGATGCATTTTGTTGAAGAAGCATGCCAATGGTCAAATATAAGGCCAGTGGCATTTTTTTCCATTGGAAATTAATAAAACTATTTGTCCTCCCCTGATCTCCGGTGTTTAAGCGTAGCGCAGTGGTGCGAAAACACACTGCGCTTTCAAAATAAGAAAATTATTTAAAATATAACTACAAATTGTAATTTTAGTTAAAAGTTAGTTCGCCATGCAGGTGAATGGCTAGCTGAAGACAACATGGCTACTGAGTACTGGTTGCTATGTGTGGAAGTGCTCTTACAGAGATGTAGCCAAGCATTAGTAGGCAATCCTATACAATTGAGGCTGAGGATAGTGAATCACAATTTGTCATGCCATATGGGCCAAGCCTCTACAGTGTAAGAGTAGGTTAAGGGGACTTTCAGAGTAGAAGATAGGTGACATTATGAGTGTGTATGTATAAAACACTGTAATCTTATTGGAGCAGTGTGTCACATGTTTGCTGTCAGTTACTCATCAGTGGAAGAAGCGTGTTATGATTTATCCTAGGTAAAGTCAGGAAACTGACGGTGTACACCATGGATATCACTGAAGTTTCTTGCAAACCTGCTTACAGTGTGTTCATGCCTGTGCATGCCTGTAAGCCTGAGTAAGCATGTGTGCATGCGTGTCAGCCCGTGTGCGTGCGTTGAAGAACGAGTAAGCTAGTGTAAGATTGTTGAAGCCCGTGTAATGTCGTGTAAGCCAGTGTAAGCGTTTGTAAGCATATATAAGCCTGTGTGCACGCGTGGAAGTGGATGTGCACTTTTCTGTGCTCCTATGCGTGGCGTTGCTCACTGTGGAAACAGACAGTGAAAAGGAAGGTAAACAAATAGCAGTAAGTTAACCAAGGAGAACTACCACAGCTAGCAGGTGAAAACAATCAGAATTAGCATATTACACAGCCAGTACAGTAGGCCAGCACAGCACAGCACTTACAACTCTATAAACAACATCCCACCATGTTTTTCTCAGACACACTGCAACACTGTAGTATACTAAGAGAAGTGAAAACTGAAAAAGCTTAACTGAGGCAACATAATGTTAGGGGCTGCCATTGCTATTATACATCAACATATGCAACATGGTGAGGGCTGTGCCAATGTGAATGCTGCTCAGCAACACACAGTGAGTAGACGGAGAAGAGTGTGCAGACACAGGGTAACCTACCAGGGGCTACATGAGCTGGAGATAGTGGAGTGCTATAGAGTGGACAGAGACCTCCTGCAGAAAATTGGTGAGCCATGCAGGCCATGTCTCACACACAGAACCAACAGAGGGGAACCCATCCCAGTGGAAACCAAGGTATGTGTTACCCTAAGAATACTAGCAACAGGTACCTTCCAGAGATCAACTGGTGATATGATGTGGATTTCACAAACATCAGCATCCAGGGTACTGCACCATTTCATGAATGCCATGTCAGCACATGTCAGTGATCATGTATATATCCCCAATTCCCATGAGGTATTGGGCAACAATATGTGTCTTTTCCACACAATAGTGGAATACCCTGAGTACTGGGTGCAATACACTGCATGCACATATGCATCAAAGCACCAGCCAGTGAGTGTGGTAGGGCCTACATCAACCACAAGGGCTTCCCCTCCATCAAGTGGTGGTTTGTCTGTGATGGCCAGTCCATAATACTGAATGTGTGTGCTGGCTGCCCTGGAAGCTACAATGCTTTCCATATGTGGCATCTGACACAGCTGTACAAAACATTTGGCAATGGGGACAACCCTTATGGTCACCTAGTGGGGGATGCTGAATGTGCAGTTCAACTGTGGCTGATGACACACATCAGAAATGCACACACACATGAACAGGAATGCCATAATGAGGCACACGCACAAACAGAAAATGTAATCTAGCATGTGTTTGTGCTGCTCAGTTCTGGTGCCTGGACACATCTAATGGAGCATTAAAACACTTGTCAACTACATGTACCAGAATTGTCTGTGGCCTAGGTCATATGTGTCACACACACACATGACAGTTTATATAGATAGTGTGAGTGACTGTTCAAGTATGTGTTTTACTGCAGAACAGTTCAAACACAGCAAAGTCTGTCAATAATGGACATTCATCACAGTTGTACAACCACCTTGGTGGATATGCATGTAGACCTCTCATTGCTTATGTGATACAGTGATGTACTTCAAAATACCATTGTAAATGCAAATATCAAAGGAAAAATGACATAGCACTTGTCTATATGTACACATTGTTACCCATTATACATATTGGGGTCTAATACCTATGTGTTACTGTTGGTATAGTATGTGCAGTAAATGTGGATGACTAACTCATTTTAGCCTTATAGGTTTACAGCATGGGTTGGATAACATGTATCTGTCTGTATGATACCCTTGTGTAGAATAACTGTGTCATGTGCAGAATGCATTGCAGGCCACAGTATGGATTTTCAGATGTGGACAGGAATATCCCTATTGTCTTTGCTTGTAACTAACATGGCTATATGTCAAACAGTAATGGTCCCAGCAATGTGTGGCGGTCAATACCAGTGCTTACTGGTATGGTATAGTACATGAAGGATCCACATGCTACTGTGTGTCCTACATGTGTGGGTCAGTTGTGAAGATATCATATAACAATTGGTTATTCAGACTGTTGAGGTCGTGTCTACTACCATAATGCAAAAGAATTACAGATAGTAACAGTATCACCCACAGCACCGTGTAAAACCATATCATACACACATGTGTAGACAAGTACAACAATATGTGTATTATAATGCATACTGGCTACCAATAGAAACTATGAAGTGTTAACAGTGTGTAATACAAGGCATGTCACCATTCCAATGTGTTCACTATACATGTACATGCAGACAGTGCACCGTCACCATGTTCACAAATAAATACATGAAAATCTGTACTACACACATCACACACGTACTGCACACTCTGAAACACATGCTGCCAATACTACACACGTCAGTCAAATGGCACATGGATGGATAATAAATCTTCAGAAGTAACAATGCTGTAAACTATGCTACATTGATGATCATAGCTGTAATGCATCATGCCTGCTTACATACATCTAGAAGGATATCACACTTTGTGTTAACAACATTTTAACATTAATCCAGTGCTATAAAGCCACCCTGTGCATCAGCACCATGTTAGCCTGTTCCTGCATCAATGTTACACATTACAGGAGGTGGCACAGGTGTCATCATATGCACAGGGTATGTTATTTCTTTTCCAGAGCCTGTCATTGAGCCATCCAATCAACATGTATGTATGTGTGTGTGTGAGGGACAACAGTTTTTGCATGGCCCAATGTTGATGCAATGTGTGTGTGTATGTTTTAGCCCTAGCTGTTTGTTTTATGTGTGTGTGTGTCTGCATGTACACAGTTTCAGCATGTGTCAGCCATATACAGGAGGTTGTGGGACAGTCACAGACCGTACCTGCCAGCTGTACAGATCACCATTTCTGGCCATGGACACCCCTCCATGCATTCAACAATATTCCAGTTCTGCACCTGGCAATGTATACACATACATTCTTGGGATCTGTATCACAACCTGTGGATAAACGGGAGTCAGTAATGTTAACCTGATTTGCATAGTACTGCCATTTAATACATAGTTATATGAGCCATACTCATCCTCCAATGTAATAACCACTGCTGACTGTTGCTGAGATGTGCACATGACCGTTTAAAGCTGCTGTACTATCATTGTTTTAAATGTCCCTTGTAATACCCAGTAACAAAATAACTGGTCACTACACAACTATAACCCAGGATCACTACAGCACACAGTTTGTGCACTATCACAGAGCCATAGCAGATTTAGATACATCCAAGGTGATCACATACAGATAATGCAGCACATTCAATAGTGCTAATATCCACATACATATCTATATATATATATATATATATATATATATATATATATATATATATATATATATACACACACACACACACACACACACACACACACACACACACACACACACACACACACTTGGCAGGGTTGGGATTAGAACACAGACCTAACTACCTTATCACACTACAGCATTATGCATTTACAGAATGCATTACCGTGATTACTAGATCACAGCATTCACACAGGCATACATCTAGCTTGCTGACATCAGCATCAAAGGCAAAGACGCCGTATGGATTTTATGGAGAGTGAATAGTGTAAAAGCAATGTACTGTTGTCAAGCAGTGGGAAACACCCACACACACACACACTTGGCAGGGCTGGGAGTTGAACATACACCTAACTACCTTATCACACTACAGCATTACACGTTTACAGAACGTGCTACCGAGATTACTGAACACAGCACTTCCAGAGGCATACTTCTAGGTGGGTGACATCCGCAAAGGCAAAGATGCCGATAGGGAATGTATGTAGTGTGCGGTGTCTAAAAGCATCACTGTGTCCCCAGGCAGCTGGAAACACACACACACACACACACACACACACACACAGAGGCACACACTTGGCAGGGCTGGGAGTCGAACATACATTTAATTACATTATAACACTGCAGCATTACGCATTTACAGAACATGCTACTGAGATTACTGAACACAGCACTCCCAGAGGCATACTTCTAGGTGGGTGACATCATCCGCAAAAGCAAAGATGCCGATAGGGAATGTATGTGGTGTGAGGCATCTAAAAGCATTACTGTGTCCCCAGGCAGCTGAAAACACACACACACACACACACACACACACACACACACACACACACACACACACTTGGCAGGGCTGGAAGTTGAACATACACCTAACTACCTTTTCACACTACAGCATTACGCATTTACAGAATGCGCTACCGAGATTACTGAACACAGCACTCCCAGAGGTATACTTCTAGGTGGGTGACATCATCCGCAAAGGCAAAGACGTCGACAGGAAATGTATGTGGTGTGAGGCGTCTAAAAGCATTTTCTGTGTCCCCAGGCAGCTGGAAACGCACACACACACACTTGGCAGGGCTGGGAGTCGAACATACACTTAACTACCTTATCACACTACAGCATTATGCATTTTCAGAATGCGCTACCAAGATTACTGAACACAGCACTCCCAGAGGCATACTTCTAGGTGGGTGACATCATACGCAAAGGCAAAGACGCCGATAGGGAATGTATGTGGTGTGAGGCATTTAAAAGCATTACTGTGTCCCCAGGCAGCTGGAAACACACACACACACACACACACACACACTTGGCAGGGCTGGGAGTCGAACATACACCTAACTACCTTATCACACTACAGCATTACGCATTTACAGAATGCGCTACCGAGATTACTGAACACAGCACTCCCAGAGGTATACTTCTAGGTGGGTGACATCATCCACAAAGGCAAAGACGTTGACAGGAAATGTATGTGGTGTGAGGCGTCTAAAAGCATTTTCTGTGTCCCCAGGCAGCTGGAAATGCACACACACACACTTGGCAGGGCTGGGAGTCGAACATACACTTAACTACCTTATCACACTACAGCATTATGCATTTTCAGAATGCGCTACCAAGATTACTGAACACAGCACTCCCAGAGGCATACTTCTAGGTGGGTGACATCATACGCAAAGGCAAAGACGCCGATAGGGAGTGTATGTGGTGTGAGGCATTTAAAAGCATTACTGTGTCCCCAGGCAGCTGGAAACACACACACACACACACACACACACACACACACACACACACACACACACACACACACAGGCACACACTTGGCAGGGCTGGGAGTCGAACATACACCTAACTACCTTATCACACTACTGCATTACGCATTTACAGAACGCGCTACCAAGATTACTGAACACAGCACTCCCAGAGGCATACTTCTAGGTGGGTGACATCATCTGCAAAGGCAAGGACGCAGATAGGGAATGTATAGAGAGTGAGCAGTCTGAAAGCATATTACTGTCCCAAGGTAGACGTAGACAAACACACGGCAGTGGTGTGATCGGGGCAACTAAATATCTATGGAACACTACAACAACACTACATAGATATGGGATGCACCACAGACAGTACACCCTTTAAGACAGTCATCCAGTGTGTTCAATGTAGGCATCCATCATGATGTCGAAAATGGACATCTGTTGCCTGGATGACCACCATCGCTATACAGGATGTCAAGGGCCATGCCCATACACAGAGGCACATCACTGACACAAGGTGTCACTGGCCATGCCCACACGCTTAGTATCACACATCCATTTGGAATGTACTGTGTGTCCATCTACACAATGGTGTACTGGGCATGCTCAAACACTTAGCAGTTGCAAAGGGCCGTCTTGCATGCACACGGATTCTAAACATGGAAGGGCACAGTTTGGAATGTGTGTCCATCTACACAATGGCGTACTGGGCATGCTCACACACTTAGCAATTGCAAAGGGCCGTCTTGCATGCACACGGATTCTAAACATGGAAGGGCGCAGTTTGGAATGTACTGTGTGTCCATCTGCACAACGGCGTACTTGGCATGCTCACACACTTAGCAGTTGCAAAGGGTCGTCTTGCATGCACATGGATTCTAAACACGGAAGGGCGCAGTTTGGAATGTACTGTGTGTCCATCTACACAACGGCGTACTGGGCATGCTCACACACTTAGCAGTTGCAAAGGACCGTCTTGCATTCTAAATATGGAAGGACGCAGTTTGGAATGTATTGTGTGTCCATCTACACAACGGCGTACTGGGCATGCTCACACACTTTGCAGTTGCAAAGGGCCATCTTGCATGCACACGGATTCTAAACACAGAAGGGTACAGTATGGTATTACTGTCCCCACGTACATGAAGGCCACTCACATGTATTGACCAGTACACACTCAGGAGCCATCACAAATGTCTCAGGTGCAGATCACAGAGGTACACACCGCAGTCTACAATGTAGCCCTCAGACATCACCATGTCGTTGTGCCAGCAATACACAGCCATACGTTAACACAACACCGTGTGACTCATGACCAGTGGACTGTACATAGGTCTACAGCAACTGTGCAGACTACACATGTACTGACAGGGTTCCATCATGTGTTATGCATTGCAATGATACCACTGTACATAACCAGGTCAGCTCTACACATACCAGGGGCCCTGGGTCTTACACATCTGTGACAGATGACTGTCATTGTACACCAATGGACACACGTTTGGATATGTCATACATGTAATTGCAGTGGATATGTGCATGGACCACACACACAACACATATGTACATAGCATAGCTTTTGCTGTCCTCCGTGCAGACAAGTGGCTACAGCAATCATACGCACACAAATGGAAGGTGTGTCCATGGCTGTTGAATGCTAACAGTATATGAGGTAGCAATGTTGACTGAGGACACATTCCCTCTGTACTAGTTACCCATGTCACCCATCATATCATACAACAGTCCATGTGTTATGTATGTCAACACACATGTCCACCAATTGCAATGCATACAAACATGGCTACATGACAGGCATGTAGGACCAACACACATGTGCAATCTGTAGTGTGCATGCAGCTACCATGCATGTGCAGTAGCTGATGTAAGTAACTCATCTGTGCCTAACTACAACATGCAGTTGCAATGCAGCCCCATCATTGACACCTGTATATGGTGACATACTGACAGTACGGTAGGATGTACATCGGTATGGATGGATGTGTGTACATAAAGTGGTGATCCACCTGTGTAGATGGATGTTTGTTGCGGGTGGCTCACAGGTGTGTCACACGCCATTCTACCATTACATGTGCAAATAGTATGCTATGTTACTGTTACTTGATGGTGAAGACATAAAACCTACACAGCGGTCAGGTGTTACCGACTGTATGTCACTTGAACCTGTAACACTTACATCCTCCTGTGTGCATATAGCAGCACAATTGCCAGACATAGAGTAGGTACACATAATGCGGCCAATACTGCTGCATGTCTGTCAGACGTATCATCATATAGCAGGTGTATCATTCACAGTACTGCCATGTGTGTTTGCTTGTGTGACCATATATGCCACATATGGTGCGGAATACATCCCAATTCTTACACACTCCTGTACACTGTTGTAGAGATCTGTACATACTGCAGTGTGGAAAGCATGACATAGGCAGGTGTGGTGTGTGTATCACACACATCAGCTATCCATATGTGTATGACATTTGTGGTCTCCACAGTGTGTGTGTGTGTGTGTGTGTGTGTGTGTGTGTGTGTGTGTGTGTATGTATGTATGTATGTAAGGCTGTCTGGTGTATGGAGTGAGGGTGTATGCTACCATACAGAACACACAGGATCCCTAACCCCTCATGGTGATGCAGTCTACTTCCCTGTTGATGCATAGGTCTCAGCCATACTGGCTACCTGTACATGTTCTTTCTCTGTGTCGCGTCGCATGGGTGCACAGTACTGTGAGGGTGATGACCACATAGGCAGGGGTCCTCACCTCAACACTATGGGGTGTGCGTTACAGTGTTGTTGACCCCAAGAGTGTGTGCATGTTCCTGTAATGTGACAGGGTATGACTGCTACACAGTGAGGCCTCATGCTATCATGTGGCCTCTGACATTAGCATTGGCCGGACTGCTGTGTACAACCCCTGCACCATGTCAACATAGCTGTGATGTGACCTGATATGGATGTCACATCTCTAGCCACTGTAGCCTATTAAACTGCCCACATGCGTCTGGATCAGTATATGTGTAGACATCTGTGGTATGTTAGCCTTTCCAACAGTCAGGGTGAGGCTACGTATAGCATGCTGATATTGCCATACATGCCTGTGAGTACTCCACAGTTACACATGGGAGACTGCAAACACTGCTACCTGTAGGCACATGCAAGTAGACCATAAGGAGGGAACTAGGGCATCATTACCAACATGCTGTTACTGTTGTTACCAAGACACATACTGTGAACATATAACAATGCATGCTAAACCTGTACTACATGGTATGTCTGGTGCATGTTAACAGTACACAACTAATGTAATATACACTTCTCTCACTATTCATACACAACTAATGTTATACACACTTCTCTCACTATTCTGTTCACCCTGTGCATCAGACTATTTGAGCATGTCCCTGCACCGATGGTGTGGATTACAGGGATGTGGCACAGGCTTCATCATATGCACAGGGTGATAATGTTTGCCAGGGGCATAGGCTGCACCAATGGATGACATCATGTGTGTGGGTAAGGGCCAGTGACATGATTGGACATGTCTGTTCAGTATGCATGTGGGTGTTGTGGTGCCCTACAGATGTGTTTGCTGTGTGCATGTATGTGTGCACACAGTCCTGCCTTTTGTGAGGCCTACACAGGGGTATTATTGACAGCTCCAGATTGTACAGATCAGGTTGTACAGCTCACTGTGTCTGGCCATGGCCACGTGACCCGTGCCTGCCAGGGGTTGCACGGGCACTACCAGATAAAGGTACAGATTGGCTACTGTCCGACAACACATGTCCACTGGAACCATGTCCCTGCTGGGAATTTCCAGGGCCATGTCCACGTGGCCTGCTGTGTCCTGGTGTGGACAGCACAGCACCAGCTGCACTGCTACTGCTACTTGGATTATGGGAGTGGGCATGTGAGGTGGCACGCTCATGTTCGCCTGCACTAGGTGGTGTAGCTGGTCTACGTCCACGTGGCCTATGCCTCACTCCTACCAGATGTTCCAGCACAGACAGCTCACACTCGTGGATTACCATGCCACGGTCAAGGATTCCGACCATGTCACCCAATCGCCTGTCCAGAACATCAGCAATCTGCTGTTGAGCATTTGCCAATGCCTGGATGTTGTCATTTAGGGTATGGATAGCAGCCCTCTGCAGCCTCTGCCCTTCTCTGTTCTGCCGTTCAGCACGTGCCTGTGCCGCCATTAGAGTCTGGAACATGAGTCTGGTGATAACAGCTGCTGTGCTCTGTCCTGCAGGTGCATGTCTGCCAGAGGTCCTCCTACGAGCAGCACCAGCCGCATGCCTGTGTGGCACATCTGCTGTCATTACACTGACACCATGGTGTGGAGACACACCTTCTGTAGCCACGAAACGTTCCTGTCCCATGCTAACAGGTGCTGACTGTCCTTCCTCTATGGCCACTGGTGATGTGGTATGTGTTGGCAGCAGAACTGTGTGCGGGGAACAGTGGGACATAGCTGGGATTGCAACCATTGGCACAGATTCAGCCCCTGACAACCCTGCCTATACCTCATGCATATGTTCATCACTGCTAGTATATGTGGAGACACTAACATCAGATGGACCGCAGGAGGGTAACGCACCTACATCACCTGTGAATGCAAAGAAAGACTAAATTGCAATAGACACACACACACACACACACACACACACACACACACACACACAGAGACACACACGCACACAGACACACACACACACAGACACATACACACAGACACACACACACACACACAGACACAGACACACACAGACACTCACAGACACTGACACACACACACACACACACACCATGAATGTGATTTGACAGACAGCATGCAGCATGCCTGTGATACAGCAGACGGCATGCAGCTCAGACATTAATAGAGTTAGTTACCATACCTCCCTGGGGTGCACACTACAGCAAGCAGGTGTCATACCATTAGCCATGCAGTTCACACAATCATGGTAGTATGCATGCATCCCCGTGATACACCATGTGGACCAGAACAGGATAACAGTACACATTGCTGACGTGACCTTGACATGTAATCCGCTGACGTGTACATTAACATGCATACATGTCTGACACAATGGTGTCCTGATATATGTACAGCATCATAATGGGCATCCCATTGCAGTGTTGTCTGTATGCCCTACATATAGAATGCATGTTTAGCAAATGTGCATGAGCATGGAAGGGTAGTGTGATCCGTCTACATTGCTATACAGTGCGAAGTACAGACACTGTGCCATTGCATGGCATCATGAGGCATCTATATTGCTATACAGTGCATAATATGTACACATTGAATAGCCATAACTGCATGCATACCCATGACATAATTGTGGATTATGACCCACGATGCTGAGGTGTATACACACCAAACTATGCTGTGTCATGTGACAGGTCACTGGAGGACATACAGTCGACACCCCTGCACAACTACTACAGATTCTTAGCTGCCTGGCAAACACATAGCAGACTTGTCAATTCACCATTTCCCATGTGACATTGATGTACCACACACAAGAGGTGCACAGGTAACGGTGATGTCCTACAGCAGCAAGGGAAATGTACAGTATCTGTGGCCTGATGTGGTGTCAGTCTCTGTGGAAGCTGTACAGGTGACTGCTGTCATGCTATGGCACAGTTGTTATGTTCAACACATCTTACATGGTAGACGTCAGTGACACCTCCAGTAGCTGTGCACAGGCTTTTAGGATGTCCAGTGTACCACATCAACTGTATAATTGGTCAACTAAGGCTATAATTGGACCATGTGTGGACAATGTGAAACAGGGTGTATACACATCACATCTACTGTGTGGCTATGTGTCTCTGGCCATCCCCCATGGCTATGTGTGCACATGTGTTGGACAAATGTGTGTGATGGTCATCTATCACACATGTCTGTGTTGTCCCATATGACATACACCCATAGATGTCAGATATGTCACCATCCACAGGGCTATGCAGACAACAGGTTGTATGTTTGGTATGTGGGGTATGGGTTATGGGATAGTGTGACAATATTGCAGCCAAAACACTACGTGTCTGGGACATGTCAGATGGCACATCACAATGTGTGCACCCATTGCAGGGGCATATAACACAATGGTAACTCCTGTGGGCTGCCCATAACACAGCTCACTGTGTGGTACTGTTTGCGTACCACACGTGTCGTTCCAATGTATAGTACAAATGCATCCATTGTAGAACACCTCCACCATTGTATGCACAGCTGTCCATACATGTAGCAATGACAAATACTGTGGTTTCATGTTGGTGTATCATTTCATTTGTATATATTGCACATGGGTGGCCTGTGTGAATGATGGGTGATGCAACCTGTATATCGTGACTGGAACATACATCAAGTGTACAAGTGTTAACTGGCCACATGGCGAATAGATCTATGCTTTAACATGCCTGATACTGATGACAGTCTCACCTGCAATGGACTCATGTCTGTGCGGCATGTCAGAGGTATCTTTATAGGGGTGACACAGCAGTATGAACATTATCCATGACTTTATGACAGCCACAGGGTGCACTGTGCATGTTAACACAGTCGCCTGTACAATAACATATAGTATGCACATGTGTGCATACACAGGGTAGCATACTGTAGTATGCAGCATGTGTGTCCACATACCTTGCATATGTTGTTACATTACATAATGTACAGTAACACATGCAACTAAATGGGATATAATAGCCATATGTGCAGTACTGACTTACCAGGCAACTCCAGGCTCATTGGTTTGGAGATACCCACCTCCACGATGGCAGCTAGTGTTTCTGGAAGCTGTTCTGAGGGTGTCCCCAGACTGGCCAGTAGCTCCTCGGTGTGTGTGAGTGGGGGCTGGGTTGGTGGTCCACTACCTGTTCCACCTTGTTCCCTGGCGATTGCAGTGGCACGCTGTTTTGCATGTCGTATCAAGTCCGTGCAGTGTCTGCGCACCTGCTGGTAGGTGGGGTTTTGGCCACCCACATCGTTCACCCTCCTGCGAATATCCTGCCACAGGTCATCCCACTGCTGGGCATGCTGTGGCACATGGCTGAACAACACCTTGTAGTTCTCATGGAGGTACGGGATGAGGACATCATCCTCCTGGCAGCTGTACGCTGGCAGGCTTGTACAAGGCATTATCTGTAAGACATAATGATGGTGACAGGTCACAGTTTCAGAGATGTACAGAGATACTGCTGCACATACATTTCTAGTAAATCTGGTACATCTGCACAGTTATCTTTTCAAATCATCATGACACTGACATGACTGACATGTTTGTGTCACACACATGTAACACCCATTATGCATTGGATATCATCACCATATATGTGTGTCACCTCATTACATTGTTCATACTCCATGTGAATGCTGTATTGATGTGGGCATGTCTGTTTGCCTGCACTGGTGTTCTTACCTATCTGCACATGCCTGGATGTGTCCACGGTAATGCTGTTGACCTTGATGCTCTGTATATGTCACATATCAACACATACACAGCCTTAATGGACTTGAGCAGTGACAATGCACACATACGCATGGAAACCTTTACATGCATGTGTTTTTCCATATACATCTACACGGCACTGTACAGCTGTTCAACATCCTGCCATGGATCGCCTGTGTTGCACATGTGATAGACATGGGACAATGGCTAGTCGGACATCATTCGCAGGGATGGTTATCAACTATAGCATGTACGGGCAAGGTTTCCTAGCTGTATCCGACAGCCATTATGCCACCGCGAGGTGCATCAGTGCCACATTACTGATCCAGACAGTTGATACTACATCTACCATGCGGGCATCACACCATGTATGACAAGGATGACATGTGCAGCTTTTATGGACAGGGTTGCATGGTATAGTTTCATAGTTTCATAGTATAGTACTAGGCTATCTGCCCTGGGGCATTTATAAGCCTAGCCATAGTGATGTGGCTTTTGCCACCCCATGAAATGGTACAAAAATGTACAGAATAAATCTAGAATACTGTGCCTCTGTCTAGTAGTGACACAATGAAGGTCCCCTTATATAATAGAATTAGTTTACTGTGCCCCTGTCTAGCAGTGACACAGATGTGACCCCTGGGGTAAACTTACAATCTCCCATCCACTCAGCAAGATTTCTCTTGAAGAGAGTCAGTGAGGGGCTCTGCCTAATACAAACTGGGATCCTGTTCCAAAGCATGGGAAGCCTCTGGGTTATGAATCTATCCCTCCAGCATGTCCTATTCATACTTGTGCCGAGGTTTAAGTCTTTAGCTCTCGTGGTCCTGATGGATTTGGATTTTTTGAGGTGGAGCATGTCCATCAGATCCTGATTGGACATGGCCTTGTACTCCAGGCAGAGATCACCTCTGAGCAGGTGGTATGCTACTGAATAGAGCTGAAGTTTCTTTAGTCTGGCAGAATAAGATATATGTTGGAGACCCTTGATCCTTTTGGTGAGGTACTTTTGTGGTCTCTCCAGCTGTTGCAAATGCCGGGTGAGGTACATACCAAATGGGGCATTGTACTCAGTCATGGGTCTGATGAGGGAGGAATATAGGGGTACAATGACATCCTTGGATCTGGATGTGAATCCCTTCATGATGAGGTGTGCAAGGTAGAATGTTTTTCTAACCACTTTGGCAACGTGGGTGTCGAATGAGAGGTCACTGTCTACTTGGGTCCCTAGGACTCTGATTACTTTTTCCGTACTCAGTGGGTTGCTGTCTATGTGATAATTTGTGGGTACTTTGTTTTTCCAAAAGGGTGACTATACATTTTTGGCATTTAGTTTAAGGCGTGACTACGGCACCAGTTGTCCGCTTCAGTGAGGCCTTTTTGTAGGATGTGTGTGTCTGCTGGTGTATCGACTATGGCGCCTAGTTTGCAGTCATCTGCGAACTTTGTCAGCCACAGCCCTCCCATGTTTGCTTTAACATCTGAGAAATAAATGTCGAACAAGAGGGGTCCCAGGACAGATCCCTGTGGGACACGACTTGTGACTGGCTTTGAGTCTGACATTGCTCCAGCGATTTTAACTTTATGGGTTCTGTCCTTTAGCCAGTTTGCAACCCATCTAGTGACATAAGGGTTTACTTTTAAGCTGTTTAGCTTATCTATGATGCCTGAGTGGGGTATTGTGTCGAAGGCCTTAGCCAAGTCCAGGTATGCTGTATGGACTGCTTTGCCCTCATCAATGGCTCTAGTGACTGTTTTGAAAAAGTCAACCAGGTTTAAAAGGCAGGATCTGCCCTTTACAAAGCCCAACTGGGTGAGGTCAATTGTCTGTAGGTCCCCTATGTCTCTGTTTATGAGTTCCATAATGATTCTTTCCATAGCTTTGCAGACCAGGCTAGTTAAGCTTATGGGGCGGTAGTTTCCAGGGTCTGTAGAGGCACCCCCCTTGTGGAGTGGGACCACTGTTGCTGTACGCTAGTGTTCAGGTACATATCCCGAAGTAAGGCTAAGGTTAAATAGCATTTTTATGTGTGGGTTTAGCTCCTCTTGAGTTCACGTAACACGCACCCGGGATACTGTCAGGTCCCATTGATGCTGTGTTTTTGCTTTGTTTAGGCGGTTCTCACTTGGACATCTGAGATGACAGGAGATTACATTCAGCTGGGATAAGTATTTCTTCTTTGGGGGTGAAGGAGGGGAGAAATTTGCACTGAACCTGTCAGCCAGAATGTTGGCAATATCTGTGGGTTCAGTGTATTTTTTGTTGTTGTGAACCAACTCTGAGCATATCTGAGGGTTTCACCAGGTTTCTAACATAGCTGAAGAAGGCTTTGTGATTATCTTTGGTGTCCTTAGCGATTTTTCTCTCAAAGTTTGCCTTGGATGTTTTTATGAGAGAACGTAGTTTTCTGCTAATGTTGATCAGAGATGTCTTCCCTTCATGGGATTTCGCTCTGATGTGCAGTAGCTTCCTTCTTTTGTTATACAATTTGTTTATGGCTGAGGTCCACCAGACAGGATGCTTATATTTGGTGGAGAGGGACTTGGATTTGTTTGGGATTGCATGATCCATGCATTCTTGGAGATGTCCATAGAAAGCATTTGTGAAGGATTCGGCATTGTGGGATGTGGTATCCACTGGCACAGTGGGCTTAAAGGATACCATCTCAGTCTTAAGAAGAGTGAAGTCTGCTTTTGAGAAGTTTTTCACTGTGGTCTTTGTGCTGGGGTGGAGGTGGGATATGTATATCCAGGGTGATTAGTTTGTGGTCAGATCTCACTAGTGAGGGTTTACTTCGGTGTGGAACATTTTGTCCCCATGTTTGTGATGATCAGGTCTAGTATATTATCTCCCCTAGTGGGAGAGGTGACTAGTTGTTCCAGTGCATTTGAATTTATGAATTCCAGGAACCTTTGGGCTAGGATATTAGGGATAGAATAATGTACCCAATCTATGTTTGGGTAGTTGAAGTCTCCCAGTATGATTGTATTTTGTGATACATTCATATCCTCCAATGTCTTCAGGAAGGCTGAGTGGGGTTCTTGAGATTGGGAGGGTGGTCTGTAACATGCTACCAGTTGTATAGCAGTTTTGCCTATGGTTAGTTGCACCTGTATGGTCTCTGATGCTTCATGTGTTGCTACTAACCTGGAGGTGTGGGTGTCCTTTATGAATATGGACACTCCCTCCTTTGTGGTTCGCCCGGGTTTGGGGCCAAAAGCATGATACGAGGTATAGCCTGGTAGCTGGGGTGCTCTCAGGAGCCTTGAACCAGGTATCAGTTACTGCACAGACGTTGATGTTCTCCATGCTGAGGAGTGCATCAAGTGCCTGCATCTTGAGATTTAGACTTCTGGCGTTGAGCAGCATTACCCTTAGTTTTTTCCATTTTTGTTTTTAAGGAGGTGGGTTTGTCTTTGAGCCTTGCCTAAAAAGGCACTATGGGGTGGCAAGAGCCTTAGCCAATATCCGAAGCCCAGTGGTGACAGGTGTAAGCCATCCCTTGCGAAGCAGCGTGGCTTGTCCAACATAGCATCCCAGGCAGACAGACATTGGATCCCCTTAGAATGACACCAGTACTAGAGCCAATTGTTAAAGCTGATCATCTTGTCTTTGTATTGTGGTATCATTCTTGGTGAGGGCAAGATGATGCCCAGGTCAGGGTCATACCAGCCTGGGCTACATAATCGGAGAGCTCCTCTGTCTCTTCATTTAGTCCAGGGAGGTACGTCTCAGGTCATTCACACCAGCATGGACAATGACGGAGTCATATTTGTACTTGCTTTGGAGTGACCTGAGTGCGTGTGTTATGTGGCGGATCCTAGCTCCCGATAGACAGCTCACAGTCACCTTCTTTTTGTTCAGCCTGGTCAGTGGGACATCAGTGTGTCTGACTATGGAGTCACCTATTACTAGTGTATCAGGCAAGGTGTTTGGCCTTAAGGGCTGCGATTGGTTGACACACTGTTTTATTGAAGTATGTGTTGCATGTGTTTTGTTTTGAGGTGGTGGATTTTTGGATGTCTGCTTTGGGAGCCTCTGTTGTTTTGGTAAGTTTTTTATTAGAGCCTCCGAGTATGTCGTTGTGTTTTTATGTGTTTGGTTTGCAGTTGTGTTAGGTCTATGTGGGACTGGGATTGTTGTGTGTGTGGTTGCCATCTCCTCCTGTCTGGTCATGCCAGCCCTGAGTTGAGAGAGGTCAGCCTCCAGTTTGGCTATATAGTTGCATCTCTCACATGTATTTGTGTTTGTTGGGAGGAGGAGAGGGTTGTCTGTGTACATGAGACAATTGTAGCATTGTCTCAAGATACCCAGATTGACCAGCTGAACTGGAGACAACACCAGTAATCTACCACTCGACATGCTAGAACAGTACAAGGGAGTGGTATACCTTTAAGGGAAGTGGATATTCACAGGGGTGGTAAGTAGATGTAGTGCTTTACTTAATGAGAGTGCTTACTTAGTAGAGAAGTATTGAGAACAAGTGCTAGGCTTATACTACAGTGAGTAGTCTGGTTATACTAAGAGTAGAGCCTTTAAGGGAAAATTTGAAGAGCAGACTTGGCAGAGCAAGAAAAGTTTAACCTTGTTTAACTGGTGCTGCGCTTATGACAACCGCAAAGCCGCAAACGCTGATTTTAAACAGTGAACTACAAAAGAGCTAGAAATGGTCCCAAACAACCAATTACTACAGCTTCTTGTGCTGAGGTCACTTCCCCAAGGACAGGTAGGCTGCTCAAGGCTCCCCACTCCCACTGGTGAGCAAAGAAACTTCCTTCTATCCAAGTAAGGTAATGGACAACACAGGAACTACACCACAGCTCAGAATACAGCAATGCCTGTAAACTGGTCTAAACTAGTCGAGGAAGGAGGAAATCAAGGATTATTTTTTTGTTTTTTGGTAGAAACACACAGAAAATGCAGAAACAGTGATAAATTAGTTACACAGGCTAGCACACTTTAGTGGGCAGCCTCCACAGTTAAATTAAACAAACAAACAAGCAAACTTTCGATCAAATTCGACTAAAATGTAACTTTAAGTGCAGATTTTAAAATAATGCAGCAGTCAGTTAAAAACAGTTCAGGCTAGTTCAAGGTAAGCTACAGAAGCTATTTCAAGTGAAAAAAAAGCAAAGATACTTAAATTCAGAAGGTAGTCGCTTTTCTGAGTTCCCTGCTGCTAGGACCACTCTGTAAACCCATGTGGAGCTTGTCTGAGCAGTATAGCCAGAAAAAAACGCCCAGAGGCGGATTTTAAACAGTGAACTACAAAAGAGCTAGAAATGGTCCCAAACAACCAATTACTGCAGCTTCTTGTGCTGAGGTCACTTTCCCCAAGGACAGGTAGGCTGCTCAAGGCTCCCCACTCCCACTGGTGAGCAAAGAAACTTCCTTCTATCCAAGTAAGGTAATGGACAACACAGGAACTACACCACAGACCAGAATACAGCAATGCCTGTAAACTGGTCTAAACTAATCGAGGAAGGAGGGAAAACAAGGATTATTTTTTTGTTTTTTTGGTAGAAACACACAGAAAATGCAGAAACAGTGATAAATTAGTTACACAGGCTAGCACACTTTAGTGGGCAGCCTCCACAGTTAAATTAAACAAACAAACAAGCAAACTTTCGATCAAATTCGACTAAAATGTAACTTTAAGTGCAGATTTTAAAATAATGCAGCAATCAGTTAAAAAACAGTTCAGGCTATTTCAAGGTAAGCTACAGAAGCTATTTCAAGTGAAAAAAAAGCAAATATACTTAAATCCAGAAGGTAGTCACTTTTCTGAGTTCCCTGCTGCTAGGACCACTCTGTAAACCCACATGGAGCTTGTCTGAGCAGTATAGCCAGAAAAAAACACCCAGAGGCGGATTTTAAACAGTGAACTACAAAAGAGCTAGAAATGGTCCCAAACAACCAATTACTACAGCTTCTTGTGCTGAGGTCACTTCCCCGAAGGACAGGTAGGCTGCTCAAGGCTCCCCACTCCCACTGGTGAGCAAAGAAACTTCCTTCTATCAAGTAAGGTAATGGACAACACAGGAACTACACCACAGCCCAGAATACAGCAATGCCTGTAAACTGGTCTAAACTAGACGAGGAAGGAGGGAAAACAAGGATTATTTTTTTTGTTTTTTTGGTAGAAACACACAGAAAATGCAGAAACAGTGATAAATTAGTTACACAGGCTAGCACACTTTAGTGGGCAGCCTCCACAGTTAAATTAAACAAACAAACAAGCAAACTTTCGATCAAATTTGACTAAAATGTAACTTTAAGTGCAGATTTTAAAATAATGCAGCAATCAGTTAAAAAACAGTTCAGGCTAGTTCAAGGTAAGCTACAGAAGCTATTTCAAGTGAAATGTATGGCGGGAGTATGTCAAGTGTATGGCACAGGGACCTGTCCAGCATGTGGCGATACTAGTAGTAGGATGGTGGCTGCCCATGACATATGTCTTTCAGATCAGGATATGGACATGTAGCATGTCCATCAGCATAGTGTAGCAAATGTCTTTATGCAAGGTAGACAGCATGCTGCATAGTGGAGGTGAGGATTGTGAAGGCTGGTATCGCCCATCCACGCATGGCCAATATCCCTTAAAGGTGATATGTGATCCAATATTGGTCACCCGAGTGCTGTGTATGCCTGTCCAATGATCTCTGTGCTCATGGATGGCACCCTGTCATGACATGGGTACTCCGTATGACTACCTAAGGGGCCTGGAGACGTCACCAACTCAGGGAGGTGTATTGCACAGCACCATCCCTTACACAGTGTCCATAATGTTGACCACAGCCTAGGTGGTAGTTAATGGGTACAGGGATATTAACCTAGTGGTGACAATGCTGATATCATCCATCAGAATGTGCACGTATGTCACACACCTCACCCACACAGCCCATTCTGTATGTTGTTCACAACACTGAGACAGCTATTGCTTATAGGTCATGGCCATTCACATCCTTACATACACAGATGCCTGACATTTGTCTGTGTGGTATGGGCTACAATGATGGTGGAGTACAGCACATTAACCCTGTTTTACTGTAGCTGGCACTGGTGTGATATGCACATGTCACTCTGGCACCTTTTGTAGTTGTGATTCTGTCAACAGGCCACTGGTAGAACACTCCTGTGACATACAAAGGTATATGTAGTCAAACATCTGTACTATCATGTACATCTGTACTGCTAACATGTACATTGATAATGGTTCATGGACTTGCAGACCATACTCAGCAGGGTTATAGTGCGGTGCCACCAATTATGACTGTCGACACCACTTGTGGGTTGATATTATCCAACACCCTATCTGTATTGTATGTTCATGCTCAGCACTTGTTCAGAACTTGTGAGCACGTCATGAGCTACTGATTAATATAGCACCCATTCCACACCATTTCTCACAGGTACACTGTCTGTCCTTACATTTCCAGCTTGCTTACAGTACAACAGATGTTTTACACACATAACTCACATATCTTGTGAGACATGGTTGTATATACAGGCATGTCCAACTGTCACGTACCAGTGCTATTGCCTGTCTATATGATGAATATGGCGTACATGTGGCAATAGAGCAATTGTCTCATGTATACAGTCAATGCTCACCTCCCAACATACAACACTACAGCCTGTGGGGGATGCACATATGCAGCCCTGCTGGGGGTAATGTTGTCACCAACCCTGACTGCACCTGACACTCATGTGCGGATGTGTAACATTCGCAACACATCCCACTCATCACATAGTCTCACAAGATCTCCACCACAGGCCACACATACGAGGACAACATGTACAGTACCTCTCCATACTTTGTGTAGGTACCAAAGGCAGCCCCCATCACCAAACACAACAGCAACAACTTATAGCCCACAGACTCATGTGCCCATCACATACAGCCAATAGGGTGTTATAACATACACAACACACCTGCCATAGGTGACTCTGTAGGCAGTCACACTGCTGTTCCACTCAGTGGGCTACACAAGGCGATAGTCGCTTACATCTTGCTGTCGGGTAACTGGCTCTGCAATATAACCTATGCACCCATGCCACACCTCACCAGGTACAATGTGACTGTCATTCTCCATGTTAGTGTGACTGCCCTGAGATGCAACTTCGTAGACTACATGTGCAGGGACATGCAATAGCTTACCAGTCTTGTAGCCCAAGCCCTGGGGAGCATTATGCATTCATCTGGACCTGATACCACTGTACAATGACTGACTGTGTCACTTCAACAGTTGTCTATGCTTCTGCTGTCATTCCACAGGCATCTGGTATCTGTCTGCTTTGACTGACATGGTCAAACAACACGATGCTTTGGCACAGATGACCTGCACCTGTCAGCCCTGGGAGTACAGATCACATGTAAGGCTCTTGATGCTTCTATACTGCCTGTCTTGCACAGTTTCCAATAACATTCACCACCAGAATGGTAACTGGCAAGCAAAACATGGGGTCATGTGACGCAATGCTTGACATCTTCATCTCTGACGCACGCAGGCAAGGCACTCCTTATAATGCACCACTTCAATATCTCTGCAGTGACTGGGACCTGCCTCTAGGCTCTGCAGAGCACACCTGCAATGATAGGTTATACACAGACCATACCATTCAGGCATGTACCTGGACCAACACACCCACGGCTGAGGTGTTCCCATATTCCACTATGTTGTACACACATCCTGGCTAGTTACTTAGCACAATGCATCAGAGGTGCTCCATGTGCAACTAACTGTGTCCAGAACTGCTATACACATTGTAACAAGCTACGGATTCAACAACATACCCCACAGTTACCAGACCTCATTTGTTGGTGTACTGGACAGTAGGGCTCAGACAAGTACTACTGATGTGAGACTGACACTACCCCACACTTAACTGGGATAACCACTCATGTGCCGACACATTAGGCCAGTGCTGTCTGTGATTCATAACCTCCACTCGGCTGGATGAACCCATACACACCACCTCCAAGACCAACAATATCCTTGACATGGACACTACCAACTTGTGACTGGTTTGCCACACCTGGGGTTATCCCCTCATTGGTGGATTCCGGACATATGCTAATCACCCTTGTTAGCACATCCCGGCACCACACCCTTCACGGCATACACAGTACA
Organism: Protopterus annectens; assembly: GCF_019279795.1. Taxonomy (NCBI): domain Eukaryota; kingdom Metazoa; phylum Chordata; order Ceratodontiformes; family Protopteridae; genus Protopterus; species Protopterus annectens. Next base: position 756,025,784 of record NC_056730.1, on the reverse strand, counting down.
TGAGTACTACAACACCTACTACAGATGTCTTATGACAGCGGTAGTTAACGTCATGACACCCGTGCAGATGGACAATGCACATTCAAATGCTGACACATACCCCAGTGCACTTCATTAGCACGTACACGACTGCATGGATCATGCTATTCCACACAGTGCCATGATGGTACCCACCAGATAACAGACACCACTCTGGGGGACCAGTTCCATGGACATAATTTACAACAACAGGTGGAGGCTGTTGCACAGTGGTGTACAATCCCATGGGTGGGGTAGCTCACTGGTCAGCCTCGGTAGGGCCATGTGATCCCTCATCACATACTCCAAAACTAGCTACGTAAACATTACTGCGCCACATTCCGGGGTATACCACAAGGTATTATGGTGGTATGTCAGTAGTCAATGGCAATACCCACATCTGCTCTCACATACAACAGTTACTCAGGAACATTACAGAACCAGGTGATGTTGGCAACATGCTGGCGGATGGATTCAGTGCTAACATTACACCCTCTCACTCCCTACAGGGCCACAATCCATGCAGGAACATTGCGGTGTCCCTGTGGTCACACCTACACAGTACTAACCTGCACTCTATATGGCCTGGGACACTGGCCCCATGTGACCGTCCAAAGTCCAAGGCTGTGCTGTCCACAAACCTCTGAACGACATGTCTCCCCACTAGGCCACCATATTCAGTAATAGCCTTGTATCAGACATTGTGGCCCCTGAATGGCACACAGCAACAGTTATCACACTCCACACAGGTGGTGCCACAATGCACGAGTGGGACTATTGCCCTACACACCTGACTGGACTGTTCTGCACGGCTATGGGGCACATCATCATGGACATCATTCACAGAGACATTGTTGGGCTCCGGTCCTTTGTTGTCACCAAGATTGGACTTGTTAGGGCCAGAGCATGGCTCCTACACCTGGTGGACTCCTTTCATGCAGTTACCAGGGTAGTTGATGATGGTACGGGGGTCCACACAGCCTACATTGTCCTCTCATTGCCTTTCAGCACCGCTCTCCATTCTGGTATTGACAACATACACATCCACCTGCACATCGAACCCTATGTCTCAGGATGTTATGCAAAGTGGCTCATGGACAGGACACACACAATGAGGGTAGCATACCATAGTACCTACTGTATTGCAATTACACTTGGCATACCACAGTCCTCAGTCATAGGGCCCCTCATGTTCGGTATATGCTTCCCTGAGGTACAGGCTAGCACAGAGGGACTTTCCCTGCCTAGCTTTACAGACCACTGCATACAAAGCACCATGACTGCTCCACCAGCTGATACTGACTCCATCCATAAGGATGTCACTGTGACGGATACCTGATATCAATATTATGGCTTCAAGCTGCATGACACAAAGTGCATGAACATCCCCTTTGCATTACACCATTCACCCACTGACTGTCACAAAGGTGGTAGTCCCCTGCATACATGACACATTGTACGAGTTTGTAGTAAACACGTATGTCGCACCCACTCCTGTGATAACCATATTGCCACTGTGGCATGGCTATCCTTCTACATGGCCACAATTATCTGTACTGGGTGTGTAGGTGGTACATAGGCACCCATTGTACCTCTGAACTCCAGACGTGTACACACATTCAAGAGTACAACACCCAGTTTAGGGTGTACCTTACACAACAGCTATGGTTTTACATACCACAACATTAACACGTCATGATGTTTATTGAGCTCTGACAGTTAAAGTATGCAGCTGAACTACGGACACCACATCTGTACACATTTGCATACTACATACTCAGGGGTGACCTCTGCTGAACAGACAGGGCCCATGTCCACAACAATATTAATGGATATACTCCACATACGTGACATAAGCAAAAGCCACTGTGAACAACATGCTCATGGATATGTGCACACACGCAACGATGAGTGGGATGTGCTTGAGGGTTACATTCTCAAACCAGACACTCACCATGCTTTGGAACATGATTCCTATGTACATCACGCAGGGACACTCAGTAGCACTGTTCATGTGATACCTCACTTGGTGGATGGGAGACACATGTACACCAGGGATCACTGCAGTGGCTGTACTGTGCAGAGGTGCAGGTAACACATGGCTCTGCTGTTCACAGGACATTACCCTAGAGAGGTGCTACTGGTGTGAACACTGTGGTTGTGCTTACACATAGACTTGCCAGACTGCATAGTACCCCACTATGAACCTGTGAAGCTATTACATGTCCTTTGTTTGGTTACTTGAGTAGCCCTTTCATTTAGATTAACTATCATGCTATTACAATGTCCCATGACTACAAGCCATATGTATCCTGTTATTGTACATTGTACATGCCAATAGACAATACCTTTGGTATGCATGATATGCCTGCTATGCTGTGTAGCATATCTGACATATTTACCTACAATACTATACATTACACATATTTTACATAGTATCCCATAATGCAAAGCATACTTGCACAACGAGACCACCTTAGACATGTCATTGTCGTTATATGCCCATACACATGCCTACTGTGACAGTATATCAACATATACTATCCCCTGCTATGGCACGTACTTGTTGGACATACCCTACCACTGACGGTGGGTGGTATGGAATTGTTCTGTTTCAAGCCCTCATGTAGCATCCCTTGTGGTGTCTGTGATGTTTATCTTGTGGCCCACTGCTGGACGCACAATTTCTACAAGTGTTAGTATGCTCAGCAAGACATCACTACATAAATACCTTTTCCCACTTTATGCATTGTGGACACTTTTAATTAATGCAAACCAGGCTATACATACACTAAAATAATTAATACGAACATGCTATACATACACTTACATACCGAGTGTTCTACATACCTTGTTATCATTCCGGACGTTCGTCTCTATCTCTCTTACACTGTTTAAACAGTTCTATGGTATGAGCATACGGTTTGAATGTCTGGCAAGTCATCCTTATATACGTCAATACCTGTAACATGTGGTTTCCTGCCACCAATTGGTGTTCCTGAGTGACTTATTACTTGCACAACAGCTGTGCAGCTAATCCATTCACCAATTACGCGGCAACAGTAGGGTATAATTGAATTCTCCACTTGGGCATTGTCCATTTGCCCTACCTTCGGGGAGACGGCCTGTATTGTGTTTTGTTGTGTGTAATTGCAACTGCCATGTGTAGAGACACATATAGTTTGGATTCATGTCCCCCGTGGATTGTGTGTGACGGCTAGAGTATGTGGTTCTACATGTGAGTGTACCTGTCATCCCACCCGTCTGATAACGGACTATTGCAAACAAAACGTGTAACATCGCCATTTGTTCCATTATACAACGGCTACAATTTTGCATGGCGCCTTTAAATGTGTCTCTCACAAGGTATGTTAACGCTTCTGCAGATGTAATTGTCTGACTGGATGTTTGTACATTAATTACAGTCTGTATTGCTATAGTTTCTAGTATGGGGGATGTAGGTGGCTGTACGTAGCATATACAAGTTTGTGGGGCTTGCATTTCTACATATTCCATATATATGTGTGTGGGCTCCTTCCCTAATTAAAGAGCTATCAGTTAGTAGACTTATGTTACGGGATTCTACACTGGGCCGTTGTTAATTGGTTTCTATATAGTATGCAGGTGAGGTTGATACTTCCATACCTCGGGAATTACAGCGATATGTAAAGGGATATTTCTAAATGACAGCTATCCCGTGTATTTCTGTCCCAGATATTTGCAGTCATTGCAGTTGTGTTGGTGACAGAACCTCTTTGGCATGGGTTGCCACCTTTTCTTATGGCCATTGTTGGACACTTGCAGGACACACATCGGTGTTTACAGGCCGACACATAGCCATGGTCAGTACACAGGATAGCACATACTTTATCCTCAATACATACTTATTGTTGTGGGACTTTGGCTACTTATCATATTGCATGTAACATTTACGTTTCTTACATACAGGCATAACTATTTCATGCAACTATTACATAATATATGGGACATAATAATGTCCTACAATCTCAGACAGTTGCCCTTTGTAATGATTTATGTCAGGACACAACTGCCCAGCTAGGGGCTGTCCCTCCTAATGTGGGACAGGTGGTAACCGTATGCCTACGGCTAGCTATACCCACACCTACCATAATGATCTACCTCCGAGTTGGCACTAACCGACACACAATGCGGACACACACACACACACATTACAGTCACATGGACATGCACACGGCACCCTCAACACACACATACACAGACTACGGCCATCACAAACACAGTTGAACACAGTACCTACGTGGACTGCAACACCGGCAGCGGTAACTACACGTCCCTTCATATCATCATAATGTTACTCGCGGTTCTACTGTTCTGGTACTGTGTTCTTTCAGTCTTTCAGCCTCATGGTTACGCGTGTTGGTATGTGACACATTCCATAGTTGGTGGTATCCTATTTATTTGTACCTCCAAGGTTTTATGAATGTTGTTGACCTATCTATATATTTGCAGATATCGGTGAATCCGTATATATCAACATATATCACTCTATCGCCCTTTCTATCTGTATATATATATATATATATATATATATATATATGTATATATATATATATATATATATATATATATATATATATATATATATCTGGCAAGGAAAGTGACAGGCAAGCTATACCTTTCATTGTGTACTTGTCCGTGTATACTGTTTCCTGGACTCCACACGTTTGTGTCTGTACCTGTCACATTACACACCTGCCATAGGTTATGGTTACCACCTGTCCCACTTTGCGAGGGACAGTCCCTCTTTGGGCAGTTGTGTCCTGCAAAATATTTGTAAAATGGCAAATGTCCTGAGATTTTAGGACAAACTTATTTCCTATAGTTTATGTAATAGTTGCATAAAACAGTTATTCTGTATCTGAACCACCTAAATGTTATAAGAAACAGAATAAGTAACTAAAACATTACAAGAATAAGCTTTTATCTAGGCAAAAATGTGAAGTTCTGATTTTTGTACTGGCCGGGTGTATGTGTCGGCCTGCAGAAATCTGACATATGTCCCACATTGGTCATTTGAAAAGGTGGTAACCCTACCATAGGTACATCTTGGCTACCATAGTGTTAGGTGATTGTATACATGATTGCATGTTCTACTCCTGGCAGCGGTCGTTTTACCCTTCAGAGCAGGTGCTATTAGTACAGGGGTGAATAATGCTGGTTTAATCACCTGTTCTGGACATCATTGACCGTGATCTGCACGATATTCGGGGAAGCCTAGCCCTGTTTCGCGCATATCCGTATAGTCATATTTAAATGACGCTTACCAGCAGTGGGCACCCCATATTCCCGCTAACGTGTGCTAAACATGATCTGATGACCTGCATCTGACATGCATTACTCGTGCCTTCAGGATTACGTTACATCCCTTGCAGGACATGGGACCAGGAACATGCATGATGGTCACTGCATTTACCACTTGGCCATCTGGGATGTGTACACGTGTTATGGCGTTTTGTATGTGGAGTATACTATGGCTGTTACTCCATACTGCACTCACATGGGTAACTCAGTTAGTTTACATATTGATGAGTCCAGTTAATGGTATGTCCATGTGATGTTTACTGGATGTGCTCCGGCATTGGGTTATGTATATCACAGTGAGCCACACACGATAATGTGCTACACCTTCAAACGACCATAGGTGGAGCATGCTGGGGTGATGAATACCTGTCATGATACACCCCATGCCTTGACACAACATCCATGATTACATTATGTGGAGCCCCTCATTAACACAGCACGGAATCCATGCAGAGTGTGTGCAGAACAGTGCTTACACACATGTGATCCCGTGATTGCCTCTGCTCCACTAAGCGTCAGTTGGTTACTCGATGTTGTGGTGACAGCAGACACTGTTTGCCACATTTGGTGTATGGCCTCTGACAATCGGGCGTGTACCTACCGATGTACCTGGGAACCTATACACACAGCACCAACATATGCTGATAGGCGCATGTACTGTTCAGGTGTTGACATTCCGTGTTCCAATAGCTGTTGTGTGTACAGTGTTTGAGGGCTGCCTATGTAGGATTCACACAATGGGCCACCTATACATTACAATTTACAGGTGGTCGTGTGTGTATGCCATCCATTTTACTGTGTTTGCAGGTGGAGAGGTGTGTCAGTCCGTAGGGGCCTACACTGTCAGAGTATGTGCTATACGTTCCCTCTTTGCCAAGGTGTAGGCATATTGGGCACGCCTCCATCTGCCTACTGGGGCTGGCACAGTGTGTTCGTGGTCTGAATCCCTCTGTGCCTGTGATGGCCTTGGCAATTGCGATGGGCTATGTGGGCCTTCACCATTTTGTCCCTGCTGCAGCTGTTTCCGCAGGATCATATTATGTAGCATGGCACATACTATGAAAATGTGGGCACACGTGCCTGGAGAGTACTGCAAGGCTCCACCAGATGTGTCCAAGCAATGGAACCGTGATTTCAGCATCCCAAACACACGCTCTATGATGATTCTGGTTTGTGCGTGTGCCTCATTATGGCGTTCTTGCATGGGTGTGTGTGCATTTCAGATGGGAGTCATCATCCACGGCTCCAGTGCATAGCCAGCATCCCCCACAAGGTGGCCATGTGGGATGTCCCCCTGACAAATACCTGATACAGCTGTGAGGCATGCCAGATATGGGAGTCATGGTAGCTTCCAGGGCTGTCAGCACACACATCCATGATAATGCCCTGGGCATTGCACATGACCTGGCAGTTGATGGAGTGGAATCCCTTGCGATTTATGTAGCACCTACCATGCTCACCAGGTGGTGACTTGATATGTATGCGCGTGCAGTCTATCGCACCCAGTACCTCCAGGTAGTGTGTCACATGGTGGAAGTGACGCATATTACTGGCCAACTCCTCCTGAGTTCAGGGGAAGTATATATGCTCATTGGCATGTGGTAACATGGCATCCAGGAACTGCTGTAGTACCCTGGATGCTGATGCCTGTGAGATCCCCATTATATCTCCAGTTGGCCTTTGAAAGGTACCTGTGGCTAGTATTCACAAGCTAACACATACCTTCGTGTCCACTGGGATGGGTTCTCCTCTGTTGTTTCTCGTTCTCAGGCGTGGCCACCACTGCTCCACTATTTGCTGTAAGATGTCCCTGTCCACCCTGTCACGCTCTACTATCTCCAGATCATGTAGCCCCTGGTAGGTTACCCTTGATCTGAACACTCTTCTCCTCCTCCAGGGCCTGCTGTGGTTGTCGGCATCATCCTCCACAACACCGTCAGTCTCTAACACATGGTGATGAATCACAGCTATGGCAGCTCCCAGCATGTACATTTTAAAAGTTCCCCATGTGTTTACACATATGGTGCAGTGTTTGGGAATACACAGGTGTGTGTCGGGTGCTTTCACACTTTATACTATTGTGCTGTGAACACCAGTGATGTCATAGGGTGTGTATGTCCGATCGTAGCTACAGGGTATCTTATGTGTTTTACTACAGGAACAACTATTGTGGTGCCTTTGGTGTTGAATTACATTTGGCTGCAGTGGATTACATCTTGCCCTTCCCTTTACATTTCTGCATGTTTCACCTATCATTTTCTGGCATACATCCAGCAGCCTGCTTTCATTTGTACTTTCCTAGACCTGGCTTATCTTACGTAATGTGTTCTATTGCCGGTCTACTGTAGGTTTGCTTTACTCTGCTATGACAGTTCTCCTATCTTTGCAATCCAGTGCCTCCCCTCCTTTCTTTGCAATCCAGTTCCTCCACTATCCTGTTTTGCAGGTTTCTGTAAACAGACTTGTCAGCTGCCGTCGATTGACCGCCATGAGTTGATAGGTGTTAATTGCTCAGTTGTACTCCAATTACCCTACTGCAGCAGCTCCTTCTTTTCTTCCCCTGACCTTCCTGTTCGTGCTATTGTTCGCGGTGCATGCATCCGCTTACCGGGTTTCGTCCACGTTTTTATCCCCATACACATGCGCTTTCGGGCACCATAGGTGCTCTCAGATAAATGATTCTAAACCTACCTCCCCACCCCTGTCCTGCAGCTTTGCTTAGCAATGGCCAGGCCAGATTTGCATTGCTCCAATGTGCTTACAGCTACGGTGGCACACCCCTCTGCTGATGTCATGTATCACCTCTGAGCCACTCCTCGGTGTTATAGCGCTGCGCTGTATGGTACATCTTTCATCCAGTGGGATGTTTGCGATTCAGTATTACCTGCCTCATTTGTATGGCATTGAATACTAATTCGTAGTTACCGCGCCGAACACTGTCACAGACCCTTAGCAACCCTTGCACCTTGGTTGTGGTGTACCATGCATACCATTGCATATTATGGTGAAATCCTGATTTGTATTACATTGAGATTTTATGACATTTGTATATATTTTCTTTGTGTTCCAGTTTGCGCACACATGCCCTGCGGTTGTACTGTGCGTTACTGTGGACATGACATTAAATGTTGTTTTTTAGGTGTTCTTATGCCATTGGCTGTGTATTTAGCCATTGGCATATGTTAACTTTGTAATACATGAGTCAGGTCTGCTTCCATAGCTCCGATTTTCTGTTTGGGAAAATGTAAACCGTGTTTTTTGGTTTACATTTCCATGGGCTTACGCTACGCCTGCACCACTTCATGAATCGCTATATGCCTTCATTTGCATGGTGTGACACTGCGCATGGGGTGATTAGCATACCTAAGCCAAGGGCTGCGCAGTTCTGGCGTATGCCGGTAGTGCACATGGAATTGGATCGTACCTGACTCACTCGGCGGCCATATTTGACGTTATACCACCTACGCTACGCCTGCGCCTGGTGAAAGCTTCATGAATCCTGGGGATTGTGTTTATACCTTGTAATCTTTTGGTGAGGAACCTCTGTGGACATCCCAGTCTGTGCATGTGCTGGTCAGGTACATACCAAACGGGCGCTATATTCAGTAATGCATCTGATGAAGACACAGTACAGTGGTACAATACCTTTTCTAGAACTAGATGCCATGCACTTACATACAAGTTGAGTGACATAGAATGACTTTATTACTGCCTTAGATATATGTTTGTCGAAATCCAGATTACTGTCTACATGAGTCTCCAAATCCCTGACTACTAAGTCTACTTTTAGAGGTATTTTATTAATGTGGTAGTTTTCTTGGGTGGCTAACTTCCTATTATGTATTTTGTGGCAATGAGTTTTAAACCTTGGCTTTGGCACCAATCATTTGGCTGCATTAGACCTACCTGTAAGAGGTCAGATTTTGGGGAGTGGGTTAGTTCTCTAAATGCTCCTAGCTTGTGATCATCTGTAATCTTGTTAAGCCAGAGGCCTTGGCATTAACCTTGACTTCTGAGAAATAGAAGCCAAAGAGGAGCAATCCCAGCTTAGAGCTCTGGGGTACTCCAATGGTGACCAGACTCTTTGTCGAAGTGCGCTCTCCAATCCTAACTTCCTGGGTCCTGTCTGTGAGCCGGCTGGATGCCCAGTCAGTTACACAGGGGGTTATGCCTAATTCTATAAGTTTGCCTACAATGTTTGAGTAGGGTATTGTATCAAATGCTTTAGCTAGGTCAGAGTAGGTGGTATGCACCTTTTTGCCCTTGCCCATTGCCTTGATGACCTTTGTCAAAGAAGTCCTCAAGGTTTAGTAGGTATAAAGTACCTTTGACAAAACTAAACTAGGTTGGTTCCAGTGTCTGAAGGTTTCATGCATCATTGTTAATCATTTCCATTATAATTCTTTCTATGGCTTTGCATATGAGATTATCCAGACTAATGGGTCTACAGTTCCCAGGATCAATTGATGGTCTGCCTTCATGCAGATGGATGACAGTTGCAGTCTTCTGTTTGTATGGCACGGTGCCTGTGTGGATGCTATGGTTGAATAGTCACTCATGTGGTCCTGTTAGGTCATATTTCTTGCTATTTAGGAGGCATTCTGGGATATTATTGGTGCATATCAAATCTGCATTCTTGGCCTGAGAGAGTGCATCTAAGACCTGCCCTTATAGCAGAAATAATTATGTTAGATGGAATTTCCAGGGGGGTGGCTGGGGGTGATAGGAGATAAAGCTGGAGCTAAATTTGTCAGACAAAAGATTTGATATCTCCTGGTTCTGTGAATGTGGCCCCGTTCACCAACAGTTTGGCACACTGCTGTATGCTGCCTTTGAGGTTTCTGAAGTAACTATAAAGGCCTTAAGGTTGTTGTTGGCCTGCGATGGTATCTTTACCTCAAATTTTGCTTCCTGGATTTAACTATCCCTCTTAGTTGTCTCTTCCGTGTGATGAGAGAGATTTTTTTCTTTTTGGTGTAATATTTCCTAATTTTAGCTATGACTTTTTTTCTTTTGTTGTCCAACCTGTTTCATTTTGAATCCCACCAGAGTGGTTTGTTTTTTGAGTTAGTTTTGGGTTTACTTCTGGTACGCACAGCAGCCTCTATGCAGTCATTGACATGGTTGTATAGAGCTTCTGTGAATAATTCTGCATAAGATGCTGTGTTTTCTGGGTTTGGGAAAACTTGACATTTTGATAGGCTGTCATTTAATAAAAGGTTGCCTTGGAGTAGTTTTTGTCACAAAATTTGCTGGGATTACAGAACTGAAATTTCAAAGGAGTCTGCTTTTTGTTCTGACCTTACTTGAGATAAAATGATGGGGGGTGGGGGGTTGCAGCATTCTCTCATATTTGTATCAGGTTCAATATGTTTGTAACTTTAGTAAGCATGTGCACTAGCTGAACTGCTGAGTTTGTATTTACAAAGTCTAGGAATCTCTGTCTGCAAATCTGGGGCTATGCAGGATTCCCAGTTTATACAGAGAAAAGTAAAGTCCCCCATGAGTATGGCATTTAATTGAATGGTGAGTGTCGCAAATAAATCTAAATATGAGCTATGGGTTTCATGCTAATCTGGATGGGGAGGAACTCGAGTGGATCATCCTGTTTAACCAAGAGTTATGCTTGCTATTCATGAAGATCAAGACATCTTTGCCTTTAGTCCCTCTCTGTACAGTTGCTGGTCTAAATGTGTGGAAGGCACGGAAGTCTTGCACTGCTAGGGTACTGTATGCTTTCTTCAAGGTAAAGAGATCTTGGAGGAATTGGGGATTCTTGTTTAGACTCCTAGTATTGAGCTGTAACACTTCAGATGTCCTTGTGTAGATTTTGCTATGTTGGACAATTTGTCGATTTGGCATTGCCGAAAAAAGGCTCTGTGGGGAGGACAATGTTTTAGCCAATATTCAAAAGCCTAGGCAGGAGAGGTGCAGACCATCCTTGGCAAAGCAACATGGTTTGTTGGCTGTGTCCTCCCAAACTCACAAGTAAAGTATTACCCTAGAATGATAAAAAGGTAAGCCAATTATTAAAGTCAGTAATGTTCTGTTCTTATTTTGCTATCATTCTTGGTGAAAGTAGAATGTTGCTAAATGCTAGGCACTAATCAGCCTGTGAAGCATAGTCTCAGAGCTCCATAATGTCTTTCTTCATATAGTCTAGGGAGGTATGCTTCAGTTATTTTAGACCTAAATGGACCATGACCAAATCATCCTGGTACCAGTGGTGCAATGACTTGAGTGCATTTTAACTTGGCAGATCCTGACTCCTGACAGGCAACTGACCATTAATTTCAACTATTTCAGCCTAGAGAGTGGGGCATCTGTATGTCATACAATGGAGTCCTGTAGGACTAGAGTTCTGGGTAGTACATTGGCTTCCCTTAAGTTCTTTGTAGTTGAGGCTCCACTGGATGTGGCTGTATGTGCATTGTGAAGTGTTGCTTCTACTAAGCACTTTTAGGTTTATTGCAGATAATATTTACAGGTGGAATGCTGGGAGATTTTTGGAGTTTGGGAAGACTGCATTTACATGCCTCGGCATAAGTAGGCCTATTTGTGGGGTGTGGACTATGTGTGGTAGGTGTAGCATGTGATGCAAGTGTTCGTACAGGAAATATTTACCCGTGGAGACATTGCACATATACATGTCTCGTATACTGGATTTGTTTCTTTGAGGATTAAATGGTTGTCAGTGAATATTAGACACATTACATTGTCTCAGTAAACCCATATATACCAAAATGACTGCAGAGAAATTGCAAACATGCATATCCATGATGTGAGGTCCTTTACTGGATGAGCTACAAGGGTGCAGTGTATGAAGGGTTAATATTGAGCTGACTGGATGTTTTGGGGCAAGTGACTAGATTAGGCAATCTAATACTAAGGGGCAGTTCTCTTCAACATACAAACTTGCTGATCTGTGCTCTCAACATGCAAAGTAGTTGCTCTACGCTCACAAAGTTACTGGTACAGTTTCAGAGGTGGTTTTATAGGGAGACTGTGGCTTCCAGGTTTCTGTGTCTATACAGGGCACTACTCAGCATTGCTGCATAATGGTCCATAGCACACAAATATGCCAAGTTTATGCAAGCACTTAAAGCACAGGAAACTGGATTATAAGTCCTCTCGTCAATAAAATGACTACACTTACAGCTTTTTTACCTGTTTCCCAACTCAGATAGACCAGGCCATCACCTACTGCCATTAGATGAAGTAAACCAATCCTCCTAATGTTAAATCACAAAAAAGATTGCATGAGAGTATAATGCAACACAAAATAGCTTAAATAAACTACCTGGACAAGGCTATTTCAAGTATTGCAAATATACTGGTGCATATCAGCATGTACTGAATTGTTATAACACTGTGAGCCATAGCTTGTGGCATTCATACATATCACCATCTACAAAGTATTATTATTGAGCAGATGATGCCCATTGTATTCAGACTGTGCAGAATACAGCACAGTATAATGTGCACAATAGGACAGGGTTGTGATATATATATATATATATATATATATATATATATATATATATATATATATATATACTGCTCCCTAAGTTATCATTGACATAAACGTGGATCATACTCAGATGAAGGGCACATCTTGGGGGTGGTGAATGCATGTAAAAATCTACAGGATGACAAAAGTCACAGACATACTCCCAATCAACATTCTCATCTTTTGGAGTAAATGATAATCCCATTAGTTTATGGGGTATGTCCACCAATATAACTATAGGCATTTTAAAATTTAGCTCATTGAGAAAAAACTACACCAGCCTCTACATGGACCAGTAATGGTTGTAACCCATTGCAGAGACTGGTAGTCAGCAAGACTAGTGACCAGTATTGAAAAAAAATGCTCCTTCCTTAACCATTCATAGTGCCTATGGAACACAATGAATTCTGAGGAGTTTAATCTATTGCATCTAATTGTTTTTTTAAGAATCCATGAAATCGGACATTTTTAAAAACATTAATCATCATTGCCCACATTGCTCTTATATTTGTATTATCCTTACATTCTTTTTTAAATACCGAAGTTGATGAAAAAAAACAGGCCATGAGAAGTGCTGGACAGGCATTCACACAGTAGTCACATTCAGTAGTAACTTTTTCATACTAATATAAATGAATGTATGATATGTAAGCCATCCTTTTCTCAGGTGTCAATGAATACAGTGCATAAGGTTATATAAAATATCACAGCCCTTAATGCTGTAGCACTAGAATGTTTAATGTGCTACTCTACTGTACAAACTACATGGCACCTTCCAGTTTAACAATGTATGATCCAGCACTTAAAAATCTAGCAGTTGATTAACCTGTGCTAGAGAGTAAAATGCATTATACATTCTTAGTACATACAGAGGCTGTATCAGTCAATAGGTTCATAGGTGTTTACTTGGCTAACAACCACAAGGGCCTTTTTAAGCCTAGCCATGCATCCCAAATATCAGACAAATTCTGAGACCCTTGATAAGTGTAAATATGGGCCTGGGACATGAACCATTTACAGGTATGTATGATCCAGTACTTAAAAATCTAGCAGTTGATTAACCTGTGCCAGAGAGTAAAATGCATTATACATGCTTAGTACATACAGAGGCTGCATCAGTCAATAGGTTCATAGGTGTTTACTAGGCTAAAGACCACAAGGGCCTTTTTAAGCCTAGCCATGCATCCCAACTATCAGACAAGTTCTGATATCCTTGATAAGTGCAAACATGGGCCTGGGACATGAACCATTTACAGGTTACCTCTGTCTATTAGAGATATAGGTGTCAAACCAGTAATGAATTTCTGGTTTCCCATCCAATTGTCCAAGTTGCACTTGAATTGGGTTAGGAAGAAACTCTGTTTCACTCGGATGGAGAGCCTGTTCCATAGATAGGGTAGTCTCTGGAATACATACCTTTCACTCCAGCAGGTCCTATTTATATCACAGTCAATGTTTAAGTCTTTAGAACAGGTAATTTTGGTGCTGCTTCTTTTGTGGATATGCAGGAGGTCCATCAGAGTGGGATCTGACAATGCTCTGTATGCCAGGTATAGATCTCCCCTCAAAAGCCTGTAGGAGACAGAATACAGGGATAGGGCCATGAGGTGGTCTACACAGGACATTTTACTTACACCCTGTATTCTTTTAGTGAGGAAGCTCTGTGGACATCCCAGTCTGTGCATGTGCTGGTCAGGTACATACCAAGGGTGAATTATATTCAGTAATGCATCTGATGAAGACACAGTACAGTGGTACAATACCTTTTCTTGAACTAGATGCCATGCACTTACATACAAGTTGAGTGACATAGAATGACTTTATTACTGCCTTAGATATATGTTTGTCAAAGGCCAGATTACTGTCTACATGAGTCTCCAAATCCCTGACTACTAAGTCTACTTTATGGGGTATTTTATTAATGTGGTAGTTTTCTTGGGTGGCTAACTTCCCAAATGATACTATTATGTATTTTGTGGCAATGAGTTTTAAACCTTGGCTTTGGCACCAATCATTTGGCTGCATTAGACCTTCTGTAAGAGAACATTTGTGGGAGTGGGTTAGTTCTCTAAATGCTCCTAGCTTGTGATCATCTGTAATCTTGTTAAGCCAGAGGCCTTGGCATTAACCTTGACTTCTGAGAAATAGAAGCCAAAAAGGAGCAATCCCAGCTTAGAGCTCTGGGGTACTCCAATGGTGACCAGACTCTTTGTAGAGTCGCCCCCAATCCTAACTTCCTGGGTCCTGTCTGTGAGCCAGCTGGACGTCCAGTCAGTTACACAGGGGGTTATGCCTAATTCTATAAGTTTGCCTACAATGTTTGAGTAGGGTATTGTATCAAATGCTTTAGCTAGGTCAGAGTAGGTGGTATGCACCTTTTTGTCCTCATCCATTGCCTTGATGACCTTCCAAAAGAAGTCCTCAAGGTTTAGTAGGTATAAAGTACCTTTGACAAAACTAAACTAGGTTGGTTCCAGTGTCTGAAGGTTTCATGCATCATTGTTAATCATTTCCATTATAATTCTTTCTATGGCTTTGCATATGAGATTATCCAGACTAATGGGTCTACAGTTCCCAGGATCAATTGATGGTCTGCCTTCATGCAGATGGATGACAGTTGCAGTCTTCTATTTGTATGGCACAGTGCCTGTGTGGATGCTATGGTTGAATAGTCACTCATGTGGTCCTGTTAGGCCATATTTCTTGCTATTTAGGAGGCATTCTGGGATATTATTGGTGCATATCAAATCTGCATTCTTGGCCTGAGAGAGTGCATCTAAGACCTACCCTTATAGCAGAAATAATTATGTTAGATGGAATTTCCAGGGGGGTGGCTGGGGGTGATAGGAGATAAAGCTGGAGCTAAATTTGTCAGACAAAAGATTTGATATCTCCTGGTTCTGTGAATGTGGCCCCGTTCACCAACAGTTTGGCACACTGCTGTATGCTGCCTTTGAGGTTTCTGAAGTAACTATAAAGGCCTTAAGGTTGTTGTTGGCCTGGGATGGTATCTTTACCTCAAATTTTGCTTTCCTGGATTTAACTATCCCTCTTAGTTGTCTCTTCCGTGTGATGAGAGAGATTTTTTTCTTTTTGGTGTTATATTTCCTAATTTTAGCTATGACTTTTTTTCTTTTGTTGTCCAACCTGTTTCATTTTGAATCCCACCAGAGTGGTTTGTTTTTTGAGTTAGTTTTGGGTTTACTTCTGGTACGCACAGCAGCCTCTATGCAGTCATTGACATGGTTGTATAGAGCTTCTGTGAATAATTCTGCATAAGATGCTGTGTTTTCTGGGTTTGGGAAAACTTGACATTTTGATAGGCTGTCATTTAATAAAAGGTTGCTTTGGAGTAGTTTTTGTCACAAAATTTGCTGGGATTACAGAACTGAAATTTCAAAGGAGTCTGCTTTTTGTTCTGACCTTACTTGAGATAAAATGATGGGGGGTGGGGGGTTTCAGCATTCTCTCATATTTGTATCAGGTTCAATATGTTTGTAACTTTAGTAAGCATGTGCACTAGCTGAACTGCTGAGTTTGTATTTACAAAGTCTAGGAATCTCTGTCTGCAAATCTGGGGCTATGCAGGATTCCCAGTTTATACAGAGAAAATTAAAGTCCCCCATGAGTATGGCATTTAATTGAATGGTGAGTGTCACAAATAAGTCTAAATATGAGCTATGGGTTTCATGCTAATCTGGATGGGGAGGAACTCGAGTGGATCATCCTGTTTAACCAAGAGTTATGCTTGCTATTCATGAAGATCAAGACATCTTTGCCTTTAGTCCGTCTGTACAGTTGCTGGTCTAAATGTGTGGAAGGCACGGAAGTCTTGCACTGCTAGGGTACTGTATGCTTTCTTCAAGGTAAAGAGATCTTGGAGGAATTGGGGATTCTTGTTTAGACTCCTAGTATTGAGCTGTAACACTTCAGATGTCCTTGGGTAGATTTTGCTATGTTGGACAATTTGTCGATTTGGCATTGCCGAAAAAAGGCTCTGTGGGGAGGACGATGTTTTAGCCAATATTCAAAAGCCTGGGCAGGAGAGGTGCAGACCATCCTTGGCAAAGCAACATGGTTTGTTGGCTGTGTCCTCCCAAACTCACAAGTAAAGTATTACCCTAGAATGGTAAAAAGGTACGCCAATTATTAAAGTCAGTAATGTTCTGTTCTTATTTTGCTTTCATTCTTGGTGAAAGTAGAATGCTGCTAAATGCTAGGCACTAACCAGCCTGTGAAGCATAGTCTCAGAGCTCCATAATGTCTTTCTTCATATAGTCTAGGGAGGTATGCTTCAGTTATTTTAGACCTAAATGGACCATGACCAAATCATCCTGGTACCAGTGGTGCAATGACTTGAGTGCATTTTAACTTGGCAAATCCTGACTCCTGACAGGCAACTGACCATTAATTTCAACTATTTCAACCTAGAGAGTGGGGCATCTGTATGTCATACAATGGAGTCCTGTAGGACTAGAGTTCTGGGTAGTACATTGGCTTCCTTTAAGTTCTTTGTAGTTGAGGCTCCACTGGATGTGGCTGTATGTGCATTGTGAAGTGTTGCTTCTACTAAGCACTTTTAGGTTTATTGCAGATAATATTTACAGGTGGAATGCTGGGAGATTTTTGGAGTTTGGGAAGACTGCATTTACATGCCTCGGCATAAGTAGGCCTATTTGTGGGGTGTGGACTATGTGTGGTAGGTGTAGCATGTGATGCAAGTGTTCGTACAGGAAATATTTACCCGTGGAGACATTGCACATATACATGTCTCGTATACTGGATTTGTTTCTTTGAGGATTAAATGGTTGTCAGTGAATATTAGACACATTACATTGTCTCAGTAAACCCATATATACCAAAATGACTGCAGAGAAATTGCAAACATGCATATCCATGATGTGAGGTCCTTTACTGGATGAGCTACAAGGGTGCAGTGTATGAAGGGTTAATATTGAGCTAACTGGATGTTTTGGGGCAAGTGACTAGATTAGGCAATCTAATACTAAGGGGCAGTTCTCTTCAACATACAAACTTGCTGATCTGTGCTCTCAACATGCAAAGTAGTTGCTCTACACTCACAAAGTTACTGGTACAGTTTCAGAGGTGGTTTTATAGGGAGACTGTGGCTTCCAGGTTTCTGTGTCTATACAGGGCACTACTCAGCATTGCTGCATAATGGTCCATAGCACACAAATATGCCAAGTTTATGCAAGCACTTAAAGCACAGGAAACTGGATTATAAGTCCTTTCGTCAATAAAATGACTACACTTACAGCTTTTTTACCTGTTTCCCAACTCAGATAGACCAGGCCACCACCTACTGCCATTAGATGAAGTAAACCAATCCTCCTAATGTTAAATCACAAAAAAGATTGCATGAGAGTATAATGCAACACAAAATAGCTTAAGTAAACTACCTGGACAAGGCTATTTCAAGTATTGCAAATATACTGGTGCATATCAGCATGTATTGAATTGTTATAACACTGTGAGCCATAGCTTGTGGCATTCATACATATCACCATCTGCAAAGTAGTATTATTGAGCAGATGATGCCCATTGTGTTCAGACTGTGCAGAATACAGCACAGTATAATGTGCACAATAGGACAGGGTTGTGATATATATATATATATATATATATATATATATATATATATATATATATATATATATATATACTGCTCCCTAAGTTATCATTGACATAAACGTGGATCATACTCAGATGAAGGGCGCATCTTGGGGGTGGTGAATGCATGTAAAAATCTACAGGATGACAAAAGTCACAGACATACTCCCAATCAACATTCTCATCTTTTGGAGTAAATGATAATCCCATTAGTTTATGGGGTATGTCCACCAATATAACTATAGGCATTTTAAAATTTAGCTCATTGGGAAAAAACTACACCAGCCTCTACATGGACCAGTAATGGTTGTAACTCATTGCAGAGACTGGTAGTCAGCAAGACTAGTGACCAGTATTGAAAAAAAATGCTCCTTCCTTAACCATTCATAGTGCCTATGGAACACAATGAATTCTGAGGAGTTTAATCTATTGCATCTAATTGTTTTTTTAAGAATCCATGAAATCGGACATTTTTAAAAACATTAATCATCATTGCCCACATTGCTCTTATATTTGTATTATCCTTACATTCTTTTTTAAATACCGAAGTTGATGAAAAAAAACAGGCCATGAGAAGTGCTGGACAGGCATTCACACAGTAGTCACATTCAGTAGTAACTTTTTCATACTAATATAAATGAATGTATGGTATGTAAGCCATCCTTTTCTCAGGTGTCAATGAATACAGTGCATAAGGTTATATAAAATATCACAGCCCTTAATGCTGTAGCACTAGAATGTTTAATGTGCTACTCTACTGTACAAACTACATGGCACCTTCCAGTTTAACAATGTATGATCCAGCACTTAAAAATCTAGCAGTTGATTAACCTGTGCTAGAGAGTAAAATGCATTATACATTCTTAGTACATACAGAGGCTGTATCAGTCAATAGGTTCATAGGTGTTTACTTGGCTAACAACCACAAGGGCCTTTTTAAGCCTAGCCATGCATCCCAAATATCAGACAAGTTCTGAGACCCTTGATAAGTGTAAATATGGGCCTGGGACATGAACCATTTACAGGTATGTATGATCCAGTACTTAAAAATCTAGCAGTTGATTAACCTGTGCCAGAGAGTAAAATGCATTATACATGCTTAGTACATACAGAGGCTGCATCAGTCAATAGGCTCATAGGTGTTTACTAGGCTAACGACCACAAGGGCCTTTTTAAGCCTAGCCATGCATCCCAAATATCAGACAAGTTCTGATATCCTTGATAAGTGCAAACATGGGCCTGGGACATGAACCATTTACAGGTTACCTCTGTCTATTAGAGATATAGGTGTCAAACCAGGGATGAATTTCTGGTTTCCCATCTAATTGTCCAAGTTGCACTTGAATTGGGTTAGGAAGAAACTCTGTTTCACTCGGATGGAGAGCCTGTTCCATAGATAGGGTAGTCTCTGGAATACATACCTTTCACTCCAGCAGGTCCTATTTATATCACAGTCAATGTTTAAGTCTTTAGACCAGGTAATTTTGGTGCTGCTTCTTTTGTGGATATGCAGGAGGTCCATCAGAGTGGGATCTGACAATGCTCTGTATGCCAGGTATAGATCTCCCCTCAAAAGCCTGTAGGAGACAGAATACAGGGATAGGGCCATGAGGTGGTCTGCACAGGACATTTTACTTACACTCTGTATTCTTTTAGTGAGGAAGCTCTGTGGACATTCCAATTTTGGATATGCCTGGTTAGGTACTTACCCGAGGGTGAATTGTACTCAGTGATAGGTCTGATGAATGCTGAGTACAGTGAACAATGACTTCCTTGGACATAGACACGATACCTTTGTTTATAAGTTGTGCAGTATAGAATGATTTCCTCACCACTATAGACAAGTGATGGTCAAAGGCTAGATTACTATCTATGTGTTTCCCTAAGTCCCTGACTACTGGGTCAACTCTATGGGGTGTGTTATCAATATGATAGTTAGCAGGGATGGATGACATCCCAAATGATACTATTATGAATTTCTTGGCATTTAGTTTTAGTCCATGGCTCTGACACCAGTTGTTTGTCTATGTAGCCCTTCTGGAGAACATTTGTGTCAGTGTGAGATTCAATGACGGGTCCTAATTTGCAATCATCTGCAAATTTAGTCAGTCAGAGAACATTGACATTGGCCTTGACTTCTGAGAAATAAATGTCAAAAAGGAGCAGTCCACTGACTGATCCCTGAGGGACTCCACTTTTGACTGGCCTCTTTCTAGAGTTGGACCCCCCAGTTCTAACTTCCTGGGTCCTGTCTGTGAGACAGTTGGCTATCAAATGGGTGACATAGAGGTGTGTACCTAAACTCTTGAGTTTGTCAACAATGCCCAAGTGGAGTATTGTGTCAAATGCCTTGGCCAGATCAAGGTAGGCATTGTGAACAATTTTGTCCTCATCCATTGCTTTGGTGACCTTCCAAAAGAAGTCCACAGGCTAAGTAGGCATGATCAGCCCTTGACAAAACCAAACTGGGTTGTGTCCAGTGTCTGGAGGTTTACTATATCTCTGTCGATTATCTCCATGATAATTGTTTCCATGGCTTTACATATAAGACTAGTGAGACTTATGGGTCTGTAGTTTCCAGGGTCTGTAGATGACCCATGTTTGTGCAGAGGGATGACTATTGCCATTCTCCATTCATGAGGCACAAAGCCTGCTTGAAGGCTGCAGTTAAATAGTAATTCCAGAGACCATGATAGGTCATGATTCATGCTATTTAGAAGGCATCCTGGGATATTGTCTGGGCCCATTGATACAGTGTTCTTGTTCTTAGAGAGAGCATTAAGGACTTGTTCCCTGATGATAGTAGGTGGAGTTATATTTGATGATATTTCCTAAGGGATGGTTGAGAGGGAGAGAGGGGTAAGGCTGGATGGAGCTGAATTTATCAGCCAGGAGGTTTGCCATATATTCTGACTCAGTATAGGTGGCTTCATTTACAATGACCTCTGCACACAAGTGTGCATTGCCTTTGAGATTGCAGACATAGCTAAAGAATGCTTTGTCATTGTCCTTGGCCTGGGAGGCCAAACTTACCAGACATTTGGCTTTGGTAGACTTTATTTGTCCTCTGAGTTGTTTGTTTAATTTGATGAGAATGCTTTTATCCTGCTCGGTGCTGCACCTCGTAATTTTTGACATGATTTTTTTCTTCCTGTTATAAAGCCTATTGATTTTGTGATTCCACCAGGGTGGCTTGTTTTTTGAGTTAGTTCTGTACTTCTTCCTGGTGGGTTCAGCTGCCTCTATGCGGCTATTAACATGCTTGTACAGGGTTTCTGTGAACAGTTCTGCACAGGCAGCAGTGTTCTCAGGGTTTATGGGTGCTTGAAATTTTGCCAGGTTCTCACTTAATAGCAGGAGGTTAGCTTTAGAATAGTTCCTGAATATTCCAGGTTTAGTTGGGGGTCCAGGTTTTATTCTTATCAAAGTATACCATTTTGTGGTCTGACCTTACAGTAGGGGGTGTGCAGCAGTCTTCCATATTAGTGCGGACCAGATCCAGTATGGTTGCACCACTGGTTGGTGTATTGACTATTGAAATATTTCTAAACACTTAATACTTCTAGTCTATTAAGTGTGGCAATACATAAAGTAAATGGTGCCTTACCCTTCTTCAGCTTGGCATGCAAAGGGTTCTATACTAAAAGTGAGTTAATATGATATTTGTAAACTGTGAATGGTCATCCCTTGGCCTACCATATGCCATGTTGAGCAGTTCAGTGTTTTTGTTAATGTGCTGTTCTGTGCATTTTACCATCAAATTATGAGTCACATTCTGCTCCAAATGCCATACAACTAGCCTATTTAGTATACCATTGTGTAAAGTGTGTGCAGCCTTTTCCTTGTAAATAGTATGCCTCATCAAACATATTGTATCTCTGTTGATTGGAACATAGATTTTACAAGTAGTATACAGTATGGAGCAATGTGGTTTGTACACACATGTGGTGTCTGTCATCACAACTTGCCACTGCTGTATTGACTGCACATTCTGTAATTAACTGCCTGCCTTATTGCACCACATGTTGTTGATTGCATGGCTAGTATCATATGCCAGCCATATCTACAAGTATATTGAACAGAATAATGCATTTACACATACCAGATGGAATACAATCACTGTTGGGCTGCAAGTGTATTATGGATATCCAAGAGAATATTGAGGAAATAACATAAACTAAACAACCAAGGAAGAAGAGGAAATAAGAACAAAATGGAAAAAATGCTTTAAAAATTTTAATGAACTAATCACAGCAACACATACAAATTTCATCTCTTCAAAATTCTAATGGGATTTCATTAGAGTAAATTTCCAAACTAACCTCACTAAATTAAATAGACTTGTGAACAAATAATTTCAAAATAACGTACCAAGGTCATGAATATCTAGGTAACAAAAATAAAAATTAAAATATAAAGATACAAATACAAATAACAAATAACAAATACAGCTAAACTATCAGGGCCAGTCAACAAATATAAATCTGCTTTGGTGTGTAAATACATACATTATTTTTTCTATTTATGTACTTCTATTTAATTGTATATAATCTAAATGTTACTAATGAACTAGGAAGTTAAAAATATTAAATTATATTCAATGTTATTGCTAAAAATAAATAAATATAAAATATCTGTATAAATACATATTGTAATTACATAATAATTCACACTACCCTATATAATATAGTAAAATATCACAAATATATACATTTGGAAAATTACATTATAGGTTTTCATATATTTGCAAAATTATATTTTAGAACACTTTACAATAAAAGGCTATCAAGTAATTCTGGTGGGGTAGTGGCATTAAGCCTAATCTGTCAACACGACTTCTTGTATGCCAGCAGGTTTTCATTATCTCCATCTTTGGGATTCACATTAACCTTGTCAATAATAATAAACAGGGACTTTTTAAAGTGCTTACATTCTTGCGAATGTCTAAATAAGACATTTGTTCATCTTTTGTACTTGATGTCCCTTAAATGTTCCTGTAGTCTATCTCTAAGTTTCCTTTTAGTCATACCCACATAAAAGGCAGTACAGGAGACACATGTTGCCAGATATACTATCCCATTAGTATTACAACTAGCATATCCTGGACAACTAATAGTTTGAAAGTAGTTTTTTTACAAAAGCATAAGGTCCATTGCCGATGTATTTACAAATAGAATACATACCACATTTAAACATTTTAGATCTATAACAGTCATTAGTGTTAGAACACTCTAATTGTAGTAGTTCCTTAATATTCTTTCCCCTACTACAGGAAAAAACAGGGGGATTGCTAATTTGACACTTCACTGCCTCAGTAAAAATTTAATTCCAATTAGGTGTGACAATACTTCTAATTTTATTGGCATCAATATTGTATGGGATAACTAAAGCTTCTCTCTTAGAATCTGTTCCATCTATCTTTGGATTTACTTGGGCAGTTGTAGATTCCACATGCCTCCCCAAAATGGGGCATAATGATCACCCCTACCCTGAAAAAGAAATCTTTTAAATTATCCAAGAGGTCCTGTGGAAAATCTCTCTCCAAGAAATATTCTAAACAAATTATTAATTTCTACTTCAAAGCAACTGTCTTCAGCAATTAATTTGGACAAATGAATCATCTGTCTTTTAACAATGCTTTTTTTCTGAAATTTAGAATGGCAGCTACTATAATGCAAATATGAATTAGAGAATGTATCATTTCCAAAGATAGTAGAACATAACCTCTTCTGAAACAGGTCCTCGCATACAGTGACATCCAGGTGATTAATGGCCTTCTTAGATATACGATAGGTAAAACACAAATAATCTTTAGTATTTTCCAAATACATAACAAATTCATCTATCTGATGTGTATTACCATGTCATAATACAAGGATGTCATCTAAAACTCTGTAATATGTTAAAAATGTTATCAAAAAAGAGAGTGTTGAAATCAAATTTCCTTTCCATGCTGTCAAATCTGTACTTGCAAATGTAGGGGCACATTTTGCCCCTATAGCCACTCCTGTCTTCTGATGGAAAAACTCCCCCTTGAAAAATACAAAATTGTTCTTAAGGACCATGTCCATAAAATTGCTAATAACATATATTTCCTGATGGTCCAGTGAAGTACTTTCAATCAACATTTCAGTAAAGAATTCTAAACCAACATTCTGTGGTATAACCAAAAAGAAGTTGACTATATCAATAGTCACAAATAAAATATTCTCATCAAATTCAAGATGGTCAAGTTTCTCCAATAAATGCCACGAATCACATAATATGTGATCAAAACATTAAGTATGTTTTTATAGGTCCTCTCCTGTTTGGTATCTACTTCTCTGAAGTACAGGCTAACACAGAAGATCTTTGGCTAACAAAGTTCACAGATAACTGCAAACTAGGAGCCATAATCAAAACTCCTAATGATGTGGACATCCTACAAAAGGGCCTCATTGAGAAAGATGCCTGGTGTCAAAACCATGGCCTCAAGCTCAATGCCAAAAAGTGCATTGTCATCCCTTTTAGTAAAAACTCTGTACCCATAAACTGCCACATAGGCGGTAGTCTACTTAACACCAAAAGTGTGATAAGAGACCTTGGGACACAGGTGGACAGTAGTCTCTCCTTTGATAATCACATCGCCACAGTAGTCAGGAAATCCTTCTACATGGCACACCTCATCACGAAAGGTTTCTCATCCAGGAAAAAAGAGATCATTGTTCCCCTCTACTCATCACTCATTAGACCCATTATAGAGTACAACGCCCCTTTTGGTATGTGCCTCACAAGACATCTACAACAACTGGAAAGGCCACAGAAATACCTCACAAAGAGGATTACTGGCCTCAAACAGATGCCCTACGCAGACAGTCTCAAAAAACTCCAGCTTTACTCTGTTGCATATCGCCTACACAGAGGCGATCTCTGCCTAACATACAAATTAATGTCAAACCCAGAGCTGTTGGACATGCTCCACATAAAGAAATCCCAATCCCTCCAAGCTACACTCCCTAGGGACCTAAACCTTGTCACCACAATAAACACAATATGCTGGAGTGATAGATTCCTGTCCCAGAGACTTCCCATACTCTGGATCAAACTACCTATCTATATCAAACAAAGCTCCTCAATAGCACTTTTCAAGAAAAATCTTGATGATTGGATGGAAGATAGGGAATTCACCCCAGGGATTACTTCTGTGGCTCTGCTTGACAGGGGCACAGGAAAATAATTTTCTTGGGTGGCAAAAGCCATGGTACCGTTTGGCTAGGCTTATATAGGCCCTAGGGCCAATAGCCTAGTACCTACCTATGAACCTATGAACGTATACTTAGTATAAATGTATTCTGCCAGAAATTCAGTATTAGATAGATGGGCAATACTATTGGTCTGTGGGGTGGGGGTGATGTTATCTTTGTGGATCTTTGGGATTCCAAAGATGGAAGGGATCACTGTTTTTTTGACTGAAACAAAATCAAAGGTATCAGCAGAAATAAGATCCTGATACATATCTAGCAAATAATAATCAATTTTATTGTATAATACATTTACTTCATTCTTTGAAAACCTGGTATAAACTTGCTCATCATTAAGGATGTCAAGCATTTTACAGGAATGATCCACATAATCCATTATCTTCACACCCCCGCCCTTGTCTGACTTCATAACCTTTATGGACCTATCTGATAATATTTAATAGTAGAAAGTGCTCTTCTTTTGTTAAACTGTAGCAATATTCCCCATTATGACTATGACATAGCACCTAATTTGGTATCTACACACATTATCAAAAGTGGAAATCAGGGGATGTGATAGAGGACTATAAGTACTCTTTTTCTTTAAAATGGGTTTACTAATAGACGTATCTGTCACTTTACCACCAAAAAACATACTTAAATTTAACTTAAGGGTAAATAGTTTAAAATTAACCATAGTTTTTACAATGTCAGTCCTGAATTCAAGCAAAAAATTAAAACCTCTCTTAACAAGGGCCGCATCATTTTAATTGACTTCTAAATTACTTAAATTTAATATCTTAAAATGTCCAAATTCATTAACTTGTTCATTATTTATACAAGTCAGTATTTCCTGTTGAGATTCTTCACCTTTTATCTTTATTTCAATTTTTGCCTCTGCGAACCCTGTGTGTGGGGGGGCATCCTGCCATTCTGGCTACTCAATCCCTCTGTCCTGTATAACTGACCTGGTACTAAAAAAAACATCATTAGCTATATGAACATAGTCATCTTATTTCAGTTCCATGTAATTCTAGTCGTGCACTCCATTTGGCTCACCTCTCTGGTGAACAATCTGTTCTAGCATATAGCTGCCACTCTGACTGTAGGACCCAGAGGCAAATGGGGCATGATATGCTCTTTTTGAATCATATTCCTGATTATCTCTAAGACACTTTTTTCTGCATCATCTCCTTGTTATTTGCAACATTAAAAGTTTTTCAGAAGCATCAAGTGTTCCTTTGGGCTACTGCACTCCGGTGGAGTTTATTTCCTTGTTATTTGCCCTTATTTTGTCAAATTTCTTGAAAACATTTACATAGTCTTTCTATAAACATAAAGTATCAGGTCCTTCTCCAAGTTTTCATTCAAAGTCTTAATTTCAGCTTCTAGGCTGGCCAGTTTACATTCATTTTCCTTAATAAGCAAATGCATTAACTCAATTCTAGTGCAATCAAACTGCTCAATAAGCTCCCTGTGAAACAGTGAAAAAAGTTCTGTCCCATGGAGTATTTTCCATAACCTAAGAACCTTAGGAACCCATTTCACCTAAAAGTGTTCTAAACATGTAATTTTGCAAATCTCAAAAACCTAAAATGTAATTTATATATTTGTGATATTTTACTATATTATTTGGGTAGTGTTAATAATTATGTAACTACAATATACATTTATGTATATATTTTATATTTATTTATTTTTAACCATAATATTTTAATATCACACATAATTTAACAATTTTTGAACTTCCTAGTTTATTAATAACATTTAGTTTATATACAATTATATATATCGACATGTATAGAAAAATGAATTGATGTATTTACACACAAAAATGTAGTTATATTTGTTGACTGACCCTGATAGTTTAGCTGTATTTGTTTGTTATTTATATTCGCATCTTTACATGTTTATTTTTATTTTTATTAAGTATTCATGTTCTTGGGAATTTATTTTGAAATGATTGGCTCTTGAGGCTATTTAATTTAGTGTAGTTAATTTGAAATTTACTCTTATGAAGTTCTATTAGAATTTGGAGGGGACAAAAGCACTTAGTATACTTTGTATGTGTTGTTGTGCTTGATTCATTAAAAGTCTGGAGCATTTTTTCCATCTAGTTCTTCTTTCCTCCTCATCCTTGGTTATTTAGTTTAGTTTATATTATGGATGTCATGTATCATGAATGGGGAAAAGACAGCTGCATTTCTACAGCTGCCTATCACACCATATGTCCAGAGTGTGTGACATTTGTGGCCTACTGCATGTGCTGTGCTTAATGCAGTGTGACCTTCTGACATGGAATATGGCCAGTGTTGTTGGCATTAAGCCTGCATATGCAGTGACTATTTGTGCACCTTCTTATACTGCCTGTCACAGTGAATGGACATTGGTGTATCACTAAGTGACACGATTATGCGTGTTTAATTGTGATCACTAATACATGTGTAATGGCTGTGCATTTCTTCATGAATGTAGACTACAGTCTATCACAGACATATTATTAATACATGGTCTGCTGAGTCATCCATCTGTGTCATGCACACCACTGTATGTTAACTGCTGCATGTGAGCAATGTGTATATTTGCATGTTCTGTATAATTGCCACTGCATTAACATACTGCATTTAATTTCATTTAGCTTTTTCTCTCGCATGGCATCAGTTACACAGATTATGGCTTGAGAGGCCTACTGATAGGTTAGCCTCATGACTAGTGTGAAACTCCACTGCTGCTTCTGCAAGCAACCCTGCTGAGTGACTAAAATAA
This sequence comes from Protopterus annectens, assembly GCF_019279795.1. Taxonomy (NCBI): domain Eukaryota; kingdom Metazoa; phylum Chordata; order Ceratodontiformes; family Protopteridae; genus Protopterus; species Protopterus annectens. Next base: position 755,997,296 of record NC_056730.1, on the reverse strand, counting down.
AAATTCAGGGAAAACCTGACAAGACTCCAGGGTGCTAGATGCAAATATGACCACAGTTTTGCTGTGTTTTTGCAATGCAAATGAATCTCCACAGCTGTCCCTAGAAGGTGATCTCCTCAACAGCTAACAGACGTAACTGCAGGAAAACCTAAGTGTGTACTCAGCTTTGGCACAGTACTAAAAATCACATCAGCCATATTAAATATAATTAGAACCTATGTAAGCTTATGGGTACAACGAAGAGTCAGGGCCAACCACTTCTAGCAAAACTATGTTTTAGAGTAGATACATGCAAATAATCCATGCTCCTGATAGCACCCTTAAATTTTAAAATGTTTCTAGTCTGACCTCTACATTTGGTGGCTGTAGTGTAGGTCAGACCATTCTATCTTCCACTGCATCCCAGCTTGTCTTACAGCATTAAGTGGTCGTAGTACCTGATGCCAAAAGCATAAGCTTTGTAAGGCATATAGCTGTAGCTTAATAGAGCTTTGCTGTCTGTTGCCATTAGGCTGCAAGTTTTACAAGTTAAGCTACAACTGCTGTCTCAGCTCATCTGCTGATTTGCTGACCCAGGCAGTGACGGTGTTTATATGCTCAGGCTCCCCTTTGTAAACATAACAAGCACAGTCACTCTGCTAGGATAATCCTGCCCACACCCCTTCTATGTTATTACCTGTGTCCATTCTCCTTTTTTCATGTCTGCCGCCCTCTTGCTCAGGCTACCACTGTTGTCATTCTGCACTCCACACGCACATGCTGACTGGCTGCTGCTTAAACTGACTGATGACCTACTTCACTCTGGTCACCCCCTGACTCATATCTGTTCCTTCTCCCACTCACTAAAAAAAATGCCCACATCAACACTAAACTTCTCCCTTGTTCTAGCAAAATGTACTCATATTACCAGCTATGAAATATTTATACAGTACTGCACAATACTTGTCACATGACATCAATGGCGGCCTTCCAAACTTCACAAAACCAACCTCATACATATACATAATAAAACAAAACATCATATGTCACTGACTCCCATAAACTCCAAAATAAAACCAAAATATCCATCAAAACTACAAAGAAATCTTCTTGATAATCACAACCAAACTACTACAAATTCATATTCCTTTATCCTTCTATTTGGAGACATACAATCAAGCCCATGGCCAGTACTATCTTCCAAAAATAAAGAACAGATATAATATCCTTACAGAGTATTATATCAACATTAGAAGAGTTCACAAAAATCATAGAACTGCACAGCTGGATAAGACAAGATTAAGCCCGATGTATTGTACATTACAGAAACCTGGTTAAGGTTCCAAATTGAAGACAAATGCATCCTACCTCCTGATTGCAACATACTCAGAAAAGACAGACTACACAAAAGGGTTGGTTGTGTAATCATTATCCATTGAAATAATATACAAGCAACTGTTAACACCACTACCCTCTCAGCTCTTTCCTCAGCAGATATATACCTAAACAAATATCAGGCACTCCACATCACAGCACTCTACTTTTCACCAAACTCTGATACAAAAAACATTGCAGTGCTAGAGGATATCATACCATATCTCACAACTGTCCTGACACACAATCTACAGTACTGGGAGATGTCAGTATAGAATAAACTTTGCTTCCTTTCCCCACACAATACACAAATACCCATTAACTTATTTGGATTACAACAACTAATACCCCAGCCCACTAAAGCAGTTACAGGGAACCATTCCACACTTCACTGAATCAGAGCTGTAGCCATGTATACCGGTGCCCTGTTCCAATCCATGATATGGTGCCTCCTCAATTTTTAAGTCAAGGATGACCTGGTCCCATGGCCCTTGGAGATCTCCTCCACCATATAGATCTGCTGATACTTGAATACTTTAGGATAGGGGAAAAAGTTATTTCTTGTAAAATTGAAGACTTGCTATACCTTATAGCACACAAAAAGTGCAAAAGCAAAAAGCTTGTACTAAAGTGAAAGTGAAAAGTGAAACCTACAACATTAGTGTCTGACAGCATTTCAGAAGACTATTTGTGAGCAGCTATAGAATCAATCACTTACCCTGTCTTTATCCTCATAAGCAGGAACATCAATGAAAAAATGTTGATAGACAATGCAAACAATCTTACTTTATTCCTTCTCATAAAGGAGGGACATCTACAGATCAATCAAACTCCAAGCCTACAGCCATTCTACACCCAGTCCTCAAAATTGTGGAAAAATGCATTCACCAAGAATGTCTACATTCTTACTAACTAGTACTAAACTACTATCTGAAATTCAGCAAAGTCACAGACCAAACCACAGTCCCAAAACGGCTCTACTTAAATTCCTAAAGCATGCAATTATCTAGTTAAACAAAGGGAAACTAATCTCAGTTATATTCTTAGACCTCTCCAAAGCATACAGTACAGTTTCTCATCAACTAATCCTCCAGAGTCTATGCAATACATAAAAATGTAAGCAAGCTATCCCTTGGTTTTAAAGCTGTCTATCCATTTAGGTGACAGACTTCACTAACATACCTCCCATTAACTACTGGCATAACACAGGAGTCACTTTTATGCCCTTTACTATTTAATATATTCAGAAATGACAAGCACAACATCACTCTTATGGCTACACTAGTAGAATAAGCAGACAACTTAATAATTATCTACCAAAGCTGATTCACTTCTTTTTCTCAAAGCAATGACTTGTGAACTCCTGAATACTACTAAACACAAAGACACTTCTCTTCTCATTCACACATACACCAGAACAAAACTGAGACTGTTGCATTACATCCTTTGTAATGCAACTACAGAAACATAAGAACACACATAGCTACTGGGCGTTATTACAGATAAGATCCAAAATTTGACAGCAGATAAACTATGCAATAAGTAAAACAAACCAGGACTTTGAATGCTCCATAGGCCAAAAGGTAATAATGCACCTAATGTCCTCCGCATTAACCAAAACTCTCATTCTACCATCTTTACTATACACATCCATAGTCTTGACCAATCTACAATAAACAGTAGTGGTTAAACTAGAATGTCTCTACAGTAATGTGTCAGAACTGCTGCAAATGTCCAACATATTACTTGCCATTGTGAAGCAGAACAAAAGATAGGATTGTGTGAACTCAAAAACAGACTACCCCAACAACTACAGTTCATACACACCATTCTTTTTAAACCCCACAAATAGCCACCTCTCTTGAACGTCATCCAAACATACACCTTTTCTGGTCCATCTAGATCAGTAAGTCAAAATCAGCTACTTATCACTGGATCACATATCAGTGAAGGTGACTGTCTGTTCTATGTCAGTATAGCCAGTAAGTGGAACAGCTTACCTAGCAATATTAAATATGAATCTACTGCAAATACATTCTTAATTAGGCTCAAACAGAAACTCACAACATCGTTACCTGAAACTATACTATCCCCTACATTTTCAATGATATCTAGTATGCCATGTTCCAGCCTCTGTCTCAGAACAGCACATACTAACCTTATCTAGCACACCTCCATTAACTTCTTCTGCTGTGGCACTATATAATCCAGCTCTTTAATAGAATCTCTCTTCCACTCCCACTTTATCTATCCATGTAAAATAAAATGCATATTTTAACTACTGTAATACTTCTTTCCAACACTGATGCACTGCTCAAGTGCAGAATATACAAATGACACTCAACATAACTGATCTTAAAACTGCATTGTAATTTTTTTTCCCGCTTTTCCTAGTTTGATTTCTCAGCACAACTATTCAAAGCACTAGTGAGTTTTTTGGTGCCCTTTGCAGTACTCAAATATATCACCCTCTTAACTCAAAGTAAATGATCAAAAAAAAAATTGGTCTTCAGCCCAGAGTTGAGGAGCAAATTAAAATAGGTTCTTTACTTCAAAATTCAATAAGCCCCTTACTGCAAATGTAACACCTGTCTTGCTACAATGTAACACCTGTCTTACTACAATGTAACACCCATCTTACTACAATGTAACACCTGTCTTACTACAATGTAACACCTGTCTTACTACAATGGAATTATCTCACACTGAGCACTGAAGCACTTCAGCACTGACTGTTGCTGTTCATTCAGTGTTCATTTTTAAATGACTGTACTGCACCACCTCCCAACTCATTTCTTAATTGCTCCTCTGAAACCTTGCAACCTGAGTAGGTTTGCCCTTCACATTCCCTAGATATGTCTCTGCACTTATTCATTATTAAAATCTATACATTATTCTTGTGAATTGCTTTACCAACATTTTATTCACTCTTGTCCTATAAAAATATTTACATTATTCTCTTGAACTGTCTTGATATTCACTTTCTTCTGTGTATATCTAATGTAGAATGGATGTGACGGTTTTCTTCTAGAGGGTCCCCTAGAAAGGAACTGCAAAACTCAGTGGGATTATCCCAGTTAACAAACTGCAATAAAGAAAAAAAAAAGAATGAAAGAAAGAAAGAAGTGCCCTGGGCTTATATCCTGTTTATATATTTATTACTTCTTGTTTTATAGGTTCATAGGTTCATAGGTTTATACTAGGCTATCTGCCCTAAGGCATTTATAAGCCTAGCCCAAATTATTTAAATTATTGCCACCTTTAATACCCTAAAAATAAAATACTGTGCCTTTTGTGCCTCTTTGTTGTGCCTCAGCCATGACATGGATGATTCCCGAACCTCGATCTCCCATCACCCATCTCGATCTCTCTTTCTTAGACAGCGTCACAGAGTCTTTTACAGACATATCTATATTTTCTGCATTCTGCTTACTATTGTATGAAACTTTGTACTATGTTTTCAATTTAATGACCATTTTCTAGAAAGTTGTTTCAATATTCATCTTATGCATATTGTGATTATTGTAATTTTAGTTATAACACTGTCATGTGATTACTTTTGTTAATTGTGCTTTTTGGAGCTTTTCTCCTCGGGCCTCCCAGAAAACAGGCTGCTGCTCAATCAAACTAACCCAGTCAACAAATGTCAAATAAATAAATAATTAAATAAGTAGATAACTAAATAAATAAGAGGTCCTTAAATCATTTGGCTGCCATCTTGGATGTACTGCTAGGATATGATGGGGCTTCTCCTGACAAAGGTTGTGACCTGTCTCAGGTCTGAGTAACATATGTTGTCATATGCTATTTCTAACCACCTCATACCACCATGGAAACATATCTCAATTATTACGCAGGGTTGTCCACATAGCTCACCATCTTCTGCGCTTAGGCGTACTGGAAAACAATGGTAAAGCCTATTTTATTTGTTGGTGGGTCTTTAACTAGTGGCCTTGTGCTAGCATACCATTACCTAGAACTGCTATAGCCTAAAAGAACACATCTTTTAAGCTGTAGGTTTACCTGTCTGTTCAGCTCCATCAGTATCACAAGCTCCTGTACCCCTTTCAATGCCCAAGACGAAGTACAACATGATAAGTGCTAATGTGTAACGTAATAATAATACACAGGAACTGGAGGAGGAAAAGGAATAAAGCTGCAGTAATGCAAAAGGGCTCTCTGTTGATAACATGTAGCCAGAAGACACTTCAGGCCTGCCATGTGCATTATGCCATGGATGTATTAACATTCATTTTTTTTCAGATCTGTATATTTATCATAAATATCCTCATTCCTTTCAGTGTTCTGCTAGAGTGTCTATAATATGGATGAGAATTGGTACAAATATGTGAAAGAAAGACTTGTTAAAATCAAAATTCTTACACTTATTATGCAAACGGTATCAAAAACAGCTTTTCATCAGCTATTTTCTGTGGTACAGCTATGCCTTGAATATCTGCCATACCACCCATAGGTTCATAGGTTCATAGAGGTGTACTAGGCTAATGGTCCTGGAGCCTTTACAAGCCTAGCCCCAAAAAAATGCCCAGGCACTGTGCCACTCAATGTTAGTTCACAGTGTCCATATCCAGTAGTGCAACTGGAATGATCCCTATAGTGAACTTCCTGTTACCCATCCACTCGTCCAGATTTCTCTTGAAGAGGACCAGTGAGGTGCTCTGCTTGACATGAATGGGAAGCCTATTCCAGAGTATGGGCAGTCTTTGGGAGATGAACCTGTCCCTCCAGCATGTTCTGTTAATTGTTGTAATGAGGTTGTGACCTCTGGAGTGTGTGGCACGGGGGAATTGGGATTTCTTTAGGTGTAGCATTTCAAGTAGGGCTGGGTCAGACATGGCTTTGTAAGTCAAGCAGAGGTCACCTCTAAGTAGATGATAAGAGACTGAGAACAGCTAAAGTTTCTTGAGTTTGTCCATTTAGGACATGTGTTTAAGCCTAGGATTCTTTTTGTGAGGTACTTTTGTGGCCTCTCCAGCTGTTGTAGGTATCTGGTCAGGTACATGCCAAATGGGGCATTATATTCAATGACTGGTCTAATGAGGGATGAGTAGAGAGGGATGATGACATCCTTCTTCCTAGATGCGAAACCTTTGGTTATAAGATGTGCCATGTAGAAGGACTTTCTGACCACAGTGGCAATGTGATGATCGATGGTGAGGTGGCTGTCGACCTGGGTGCCCAGATCTCTTATGGCCCTTTCAGTGTTCAGTGGGCTCCTGTCAACATGGTAATTCATGGGAACTGAGTTTTTTCCAAAGGGGATGATAATGCATTTTTTGGCATTGAGCTTCAGGCCATGGTTTTGACACTAGTCATTGGTCTCGGAGAGAGGCCCTTTTGTAGGATGTCTGCATCACTTGGGGAGTTGATAATGACTCCTAGCTTGCAGTCATCAGTGAACTTGGTCAGCCAGAGTCCTCCTCTGTTGGCCTGGCCTTCTGAGAAGTCGATGCCAAACAGGAGAGGGCCCATGACCAAGCCCTGTGGGACTCCACTCGTGACTGAACTACAGTCTGACTTGGAATCCGCAACTTTCACTCTGTGGGTCCTGTCTGTGAACCAAATTACAACCCACCTGGTGATGTAAGGATTGATGCCTAGTTTGGTGAGTTTATCAATGATACCTGAGTGGGGAATAGTATCAAAGGCCCTTGTCAGGTCAAGGTGGGCTGTATGCACTACCTTACCCTCATCCACAGCCTTGGTGATTGCCTCAAAGAAGCCAACCAGGTTCAGCAGGCAGGATCTCAACTTAACAAAGCCAAACTGTGTGGGGTCAAGAGTTTGGAGATTGCCTATATCTTTGTTAAGCAGGTTCATGATGATGCACTCCATTGCTTTGCATACCAGACTCAGGCTAATGGGGCTATAGTTCCCAGGGTCTGTAGTTGCTCCCCCTTTATGGAGTGGGATGGCTGTAGCAGTGTGCCACTCATTAGGGACATAGCCTGAGGTAAGGCTCTAATTAAACAGGGCACACAGATGTGGTGCCAGTTCTTTTTATAGCTCATGTAGGATGCAGGCAGAGATATTATCAGGTACCATGGACATTGTATTCTTGGCTTTGGACAATGCAGCTTTTACCTGTGCTGCAGAAATGGTGGGAACTAGGCTTTCATCTGGTATTGTGATAGGGCCCTGGGGGAGAGGGGTAAAGTTGACACTGAACTGGTCGGCCAGTATGTTGGCTATATCTTTTGGCTCAGTGTAGGAGGTGCCATTGTGCAACAACTCAGAGCAAATCTGGGTATTGCCTTTGATATAACTATAGAAGGCTTTGTGGTTGTTTTTGGTGTCAGACACAATTCTGCCTTCATAGATGGCTTTAGAGGATTTGATAAGGGATCTCAGTTTTTTGTTGAGACTGATAAGGAGGTTTTCCAGTCTTGTGACTGCATTTTTTTCTGCAACAGTTTCTTCCTTCTGTTGTAGAGTTTATTGATGACTGGTGACCACCAGATTGGCTTCCTTTTTTTGGAGGAGAATGTCTTAGTTCTATTTGGTATGGCAAGCTCCATGCATTTATGTACATGCTCATACAGTGCATTGGTGTATGATTCAGCAGACATGCAGCTATTTTCCATTGGCATGGGTGCTGAGATGTTAGCCACCTCTGCTTTTAGGATCCCAAAGTTGGCTTTAGAGATGTTTTTCAGGGTGGTCACCTTAGCGGGGAGTATAAGTGAGATGGAGATTTCCATGGTGATCAGTTTGTGGTGAGATTTAACCAGGGAGGAACTGACTATAGGTGTGGAGCAATGGTCTCCCATGTTGGTGATAACCAGGCCGAGGATGTTGCTTCCTCTAGTGGGGGTCAGAATGAGCTGGTTCAGGGCATTGGAATTGATACATTTCAGAAAGTGTTGGGCATGTACATTGGTACTTGAATAATTTTCCCAGGTGATGGAAGAGTAGTTGAAGTCATCCAGTATGAGAGTATTGGTTTGGATCTTGACAGATTCCAGGGTGCTTAGGAAGTTGGCATGTGAGTCTAGGGACATGTTTGGCATTCTGTAGCAGGCTATTACTTGTATCACCATCTTACCCAGTGTTAGTTGTATCTGAAGTATCTCGGATGCATTATGCTGTGCTGCCAGTCTAGAGGTGTGTGTATCCTTTAAGAATATGGAGACACTACCGCATTTGGAGCTTCTGGCTGCATTTTGTGGCCAAAAGGTATGGAATGAGTTGTAGCCTGAGACCACAGTGGTGCTTTGTGCCTTTTTAAACCAGGTCTCCGTTATAGCACAGATGTCAACATTCTCCATTTTGAGGAGAGCTTCGAGTGAGTGCATCTTGAGATTTAAACTTCTAGAATTAAGCAGCATGACTCTCAGATTGCATTTGTTTGTAGCAGTTACTATGGAATTTTGGTCTTTGGAACACTGCCTAAAAAAGGCACTATAGGGGTGGCAAGAGCCTTAGCCAGTACCTGGAATCCCAGGGGTGACAGATGCAGGCCATCTCTGGCAATGCGAAGGTGAGTGGATGGTTTGTGATTCTATGTGTGGGTTGTGATTTTGGGTGTTTTCGAGGGCTGTGTGTTCTATGTAGTGAGTTGCAGGTGCTGACCTTCTCCTCTTGACCAGCTAGTCCAGTCTTGGTTGGAGCGTGCACTGCTTCCATTTTGGTCATATAAGTGCATCTCTCACAGTTATGAGTATTGGGAGGTTAGAGGAGAGGATTCGCTCCTGTATACCCTGAATTCACTTTCTGAGCAGTAAAACTCATATTGTGCAGTAATGGAGAGGGATGACTTGTTGGCTGCCCCTCATGGCTCCCAAAATATGCAGCAACTGGTTCCATATTATGTGATGGTTGAACTCCATTTTAGAACCATTATAACTATTACAAATCTATTTGAGCTCATTAACACCTATGTGGTGTGGAATGTCATACCTCTAGCAGCCTACATACATCTTGTATTCCAGAGCATTTTCTGAAAAACAAACTTAAAAGCATAAGATAAATAAATGTAAATATTTTGTGAAGAATAAAAGCTATTAAAACTGTACAAATTGCAATGTTATCAGTAAGCAGTATCATTGGCAGTGATATCAGTGCATTCACAGTTTTTTCTATATATACTGTAATATATCATAATACACACAAACCACAAATTTTATTTTTTCTAAACTTCCACAAACTAATTTTCATATCTTAAAAACTACAGAACCTGGACATATATTGTTAGAACATTTTTGTTAATCTGACATAATCTTTCACATGACAAGAAATTCCTCTGTAAGTGCATGTTTAATGAGATAGTTACAGAAGTACGAAGCCATATATTTAATTGTATAATTGTATAATTAGCAAAACAAATAATGCTAGATATCTGTGCAATTTACAGTGCAAGTATATCAAAGCCAGTTTTCTTCAACAACTTCTAAGGTTTCACCTAATGTTATGTAACATTTTGTAAGTCACTTGTGTTTTGGAGTATCAAGTACATATGGAACTATTATTTATTTTCATAATTATGAACAAACAACTAGCAATATTTCCAAGTATAGTGTGATATAAACCAGTATTTTCAGTGAATTATTCTGTCTCCTGCATTGGTGTTTTACACTGTACACCTCAGTAGAATGTTACGAAAACATGATCATAAATATGAAAATATGAATAATTAGTGGCAAACAAAGATTAATTTCTCTAGTACAGGACATCTTGTACTAACAATCCTAGGGTGATTTTGTTAATAACTCCTTGCCCTATCTAATACTGTCTATTATTAGCTGGTAAGTCCCTTAGTTGAATAAGCCAGACCCATAAAAGTTCTGGATGCCCATAAGGTGGTATGGGGGTGAACTGGAAGTATATAAAAAAGGCAAAAGAATAAAAAACACAAATATTAACAACTATTCAGACAACCACGGAACCAAGTCAAGAAAAAAGTTAATGGAGATAAAAAGTCTTATTATACTCAGCTACAAGATAGTTATAAAAACAGCCCTAAAAAATCCTGGTCCTCCATGTCCTCTCTCATCAGCACAGATAGAAAAAAGAATCCCAGTCCATACCCAGACATTTCCCTTCTTCAAACAACTATCTATTTCAATAAATACTTCATAGAATGCTTAGCCAACTTAACCTCAAACCCACCTAGCACACCTCTTTCCATGCAGCTAACTTCCCCTACCTAAGACCCTAGCACATTTCCTTCACAACATGCATCTAACTGCAACCTCTCCAATACACATGCAAACAACTCACCCTCTTTATCTTTCAACCAGTTTCTGCAACTTTCATAAAAAAGCTTGTATGTAAACTAAAACCTTGTTATTCATCAGCTGACAACCTTCCCCCAAAATACCTAAATTTAGCTGCAGATGCAATAGCATACCCAATCAGCATTATTATTACTAGATCAATAACAGCATACTGTGTCCCGAACTTGTTGAAAATGGCACACAGACATTACCTTATTACAAAAAGGAGGTAATTTCACTGACATTACAAATTTCCATCCCCTAGCCATACTATCTCCCATCTCTAATATCCTTGAAAGATTTATTCAACAGTTTTTCCACTATCTCTTACAAAATAAGCTAATCCTCAATACACAACATGGATTTTGGCCAGACCACAGCACTTCTACTGCATTACCATCATTTACAGACATCGGCATCACCAATAAAGTCCACAAATCTAATAAATGTGTATCTGCAGTATTTGTAGATCTAGCAAAAGCTTTTGACATGGCCTCTCACAGTAAAGTCTTCAATCAACTTTCCACCCTGGGTCTATCATCTCCATCTATTCAATTGTTCTTTAGCTAATGTGCCAACAGGCAACAAGCTGTAAAATGGCAACGATCTATCTGCACATTATAGCTTCATAGGTTCATAGGTGTGTACTAGGCTAATGGCCCTGGAGCGTGTACAAGCCTAGCCCATAGGATTACCCTGGTATCATGCCACCCGACCTTAGTTTCCAGTGCCTCTGTTGAGTAGAGCCAATGGAGTGATCCCTGGGGTGAATTTTCTATTTCTCATCCACTCATCAAGATTTCTCTTGTAGAGGGCCAGTGAGGTGCTCTGTTTGACATGTATGGGAAGTCTATTCCACAGCATGGGCAGTTTCTGGGACCTGTCCCTTCAGCACGTTCTGTTGATTGTGATAATGAAGTTGAGGTCTCTGGAGCATGTGGTGTGGAGGAATTGAGATTTCTTTAGATGTAGCATTTCTAAAAGAGTTGGGTCAGACATGGCTTTGTAAGTCAAGCAGAGATCGCCTCTAAGTAGACGATATGATACAGAGAATAGTTGGAGATACTTGAGTTTGTCGATATAGGACAAGTGTTTAAGGCCTAGAATCCTCTTTGTGAGGTACTTTTGTGGCCTCTCCAGTTGTTGCAGGTGTCTAGTGAGGTACATGCCAAATGGGGCATTGTACTCAATGATTGGCCTAATGAGGGAAGAGTAGAGGGAGACAATGACCTCTTTCTTCCTGGATGCAAAACCCTTAGTAATGAGATGTGCTACATAGAAGGACTTTCTATCCACAATGGCAGTGTGCTGGTCAAAAGAGAGGTTGCTGTCAACCTGTGTTCCCAGATCTCTTATAATGCCTTCTGTGTTCAGTGGACTACCATCAATGTGGCAGTTCATGGGAACTGGGTTCTTCCTCAAAGGGGATGACGACACATATTTTGACATTGAGCTTAAGGCCATGGTTCTGACACCAGTCACTGGTCTCAGTGAAGCCTTTCTGTAGGATATCAACATCACTTGGGGAGTTAATAATGACTCCCAACTTGCAATCTTCTGCAAACTGTGTCACCCAGAGTCCCTTTGTGTTGGCCTGGACTTTTGAGAAGTAGATACCAAATAGGAGAGGACCAAGAACCGATCCCTGTGGGACTCCACTTGTGACTGGTCAGCAGTCTGACTTGGAGTCAGCTACTTTCACAATGTGGATTCTATTTGTGAGCCAGTTTGCAACCCACCTAGTGATATAGGGGTTGATGTCTAGCTTAGTGAGTTTTTCTATGATTCCTGAGTGGGGAATGGTATCAAAGGCCTTGGCCAGATCAAGGTAGGCTGTATGAACCACCTTGCCTTCATCCACAGCTCTAGTGACTGACTCAAAGAAGTCGACCAATTTGAGCAGGCATGATCTACCCTTCACAAAACCAAACTGTGTGGAATCCAAGGTTTGGAGATTCCCTATATCCTTGTTTATTAGGTCCAAGATGATGATGCATTCCATAGCTTTGCATATCCGACTTGTCAGGTTAATGGGGCGATAGTTCTCAGGGTCTGTAGTCACTCCTCATTTGTGGACAGGGATGACTATAGCAGTATTTTATTTGGTAGGGACAAAGCCTGAGGTGAGGCTGTGATTGAACAGGGCACACAGGTGAGCTACCAGTTCACTCTATAGTTCATATAGAACACAGCCAGGGATATTGTCAAGTCCCATAGAAGTTGAATTCTTGGCCTTGGACAGTGCTGTTTTAACCTCTGCAGCAGTAATACTGGGTGACTGGCAGTCTACTGGTATTGTGATTGGTCCTTTGGGGGGGGCGAGAGGGGTGAAGTTGACACTGAATCTGTCATATGTGCCATGGGTTGCTAACCACAAAATAGTGGTTACTACTATCATGGTAAACATCAATGCTGTCATTCAGATGATTGTTTAGCCAGCTCCATGTCATAAAGAGATGGATCCCTGATAATGAGCCAGGTGATTTGGATGCAGCTAGAAGCCATTGTAGCGGAGCAGCTGACAAAGGCAAGGTGTGAGTTGGTGGTCAATGTTAGTGTATCCATCCTAGAGTCAGGCAGTTAGTTAAGTCTACCCAGATGGGTGCTGCTTGGGATAAGTCTTAGTCTTGAGTCCCATTTCAGATCCATTCAGTGGCATACTCCTGGGTTGGACATGCATGCTAAACAGACAGACAGAGTGAGTGTGCACAATTGTAAGAAGTCTGCCACAGCAGGCATTACACTGTATAAGAGATGAAAAGACCGGTGGATAATGAGAACAGCATAAAGCTGTAAGCTCCCTGCAAGATGGTGACACCGTCTGCCCCTCACCACTCCCTCTTGGGAATCTCCTGATTCCAGAGGAAAAAAAGAAAGAACATGTCAGTGGAGGGCATGCTCAGATGGTCATAATGGAGTCAGAGTACCTAAAAAGAATGAAATAAAAACTACTGCTTTGTACCCTTGCCCTGCCTCTGTGCATTGTCAAATGCCAGTCTATGAGGTTACATATGCTCCCGAATCTCAGGTCAGGCTGGCCTTTCTGAGTGGGCTTTGTTTGTATGCTACTGTTATGGTGTATCCATCCATCTTTCATTTAATTTTGGATTGATACAACTCATTTTCAGACAGGTTAACTAACAACAGTTTAATCCAGCTCTTTGGCTGAATCTGAATGTTGCATTTGAAAGAAAAAAGACATGAATGGAATACTTTTGGGATAAATGTGGTTTTGTTGTAGTACTTATACAAGTCAGTCACTTTCAGGCTTGTGTTGTAGTTATTAGTGAAGTTTTGATTGTGTTTGCATTAGGGGCAGTGCTAGCTTTAAGGGTTGTTATATGTGGTTACATTTAAGGTTATTTAGGGTACTAGAGTTAGATTTAGGTATCAGGATAGGCTTAGGTTCTGGATTTAGGTCTGCAGATTTTGGTATTGATGTAAGGTTTAGTATAAGGATTAGGCATAAGATTGCAGTTAGGTAGACAATCTACACACACACACACACACACACACACACACACACACACACACACACACACACACACACACACACACACACACACACACACACACACACACACACACACACACACACACACACACACACACACACACAGACACATATGCCAATCACGTACGGGACCTTTTATTTATCTAGTGCTTTGCATGCATGATTATTCAGGTGGTATCCTATGAAATAATGGTGCAAATTTGCTCTGGCTCTATGGCTTCATCTAATTGCATGGTAGATAGTCACCTACATGACTCGCTTTTGCTCTGATGGACATATTATTAAAGAGTTTACCACCAACGTTGCTGATGCTGTACTTTGCAGACATGGTTGCATATATGCATACAGTATGGCTGCCCCTGCACACTAAAGGCCGCTCAGCATGCACTGCTAGTCCTGCCTAGTGTGCTTTGTTTGCTGTACATCCTTGTCCATGATTGGCAGCTGCTTTCTAATGATCTTTGTGCCACCATCATTTGGTCTGCTGGGAACATCAGTTGTTCCAAAACTGGCATCCTTCCCTAACGCCATCAGCCATATTATGTTCTGCAGTGTCAGATAATAAAGACATAACTGAAAAAGTAAATGAAGAATGTCAGAAACGCATTTCATTTGTTGATTGATAGACTCTTTCCTATGATGTCTACGACATGTTTAAGAAGCTGTGTGACTGTGACTGCTGATATATATAAATATATATATATAATTTTTTTTTTGCCTTATCAAAGATCCAGACACCTCTTAGCTATATACCAGCAGTAGCATATTTTTAAATTCTGGATAATTCCGTGGTCATATTGGTGTAACTTAATTGTGGCCTTGGTTACAGGCAAAAAAAAAAATTCTATCGCTGCTAAAGTGGGAATATTATAGCACACTAGATATTTATCAGTGAGCACCAAGTAGATCTCTCAACCTCTCAGCACAAGAAATCTGGACAAAGCCAGAAATAATGGGTCGACAAAGGCCCACAAATAGGGACAGATTTTAAATATTGCGCCCATAAAATTAGAAAGTTGCTAGAATGACAGATGTTGCATTATTATATATTTTCTGAAGAATATAAAGTCTGAAACTCAAATGTATATCATTATTTAGCATTATTTAGAGACTTCAATCCTCAATGATTTGCCAGAAAATCAAAGATTTTTGGAGGAACAGACCAAAAGTAAAAAGCAAAAATATGGACATTCTGTAAAAATCTGGACAGTTGAGAAGTATGACACCAGGGTGTATTATTTGTTTTCTGGGCATGTGGTTGCCAAGGCTTTTTAAAGCCTTCTTTGGGAAGAATTTTCAACTGATTCACGTTCTGCAAATGTTAGCATGTTAACACTAGTTGTAACATGATGAAAACATCACAGATTAATTGCTTATTTTTTAACCAGATATATTTCTTCCTACAGCATCTATAATGTGCCATTTAGTAACTTTATTAACTTTAAAAGCTAGATAAGTCAAGGCTGTCATGAGCTTCTGATCTGACTTCCTTTTCTTGTTGTTTGTTGTTAAGTGCCAAGGTCAAACCATGACAGTTGGCATCAAAATAAATATTTCACTTAGGGGGCACTTATCACAGTATCTGAAATATACTTTACTATACTTTACTGTTTAATACAAAAAGTTAAGCCTGCCACATTTTGAAGAATCAAACCATTCCCATATTTTAGATTTATATTTAAACAACAGTTTTGCGTGTCAATCCTGAATAAAATTAGGTAGCTTCATCTCACTTATTTCTTTGTTTCATTTACTGAAAATATATTGACAACATCTATAAGTACTGTCAGGATAAGTTGTGGACCAGTGTGCTAACTCCTGCAGATGCTTTGAAAAGATAACTTGTTTGTTAAAATACAAATAGATTTTAAAATAATCATGAAAAAACATTACTGATTTCATGAGGCTTGGGAAAAAAAATTAGTAGTGAGCTTACATTGATTCATTATGTTGTAATGTTAGTAATCTCTCCAGATACTTTCATTATATAATATTTCATAGGTTCATATGTTCATGGGTATTTACTAGGGTTTTGATCTGTGAGGATCTTAAGAAGTCTAACCTTACATTCCTGTGTTAGTTTTATCCCTTATACTTTGTGTTCAAATAACCCAAATGTGGGCAGAACAAAGATATGGTGGGACATTTACTCGTTACTCCTGTCTTGATAAACATAGGTTTACAGATACTTACTTGGCTAGTGGCCAAACAAGTATGTTGAGGTAGTTACATGTGTCTCCTGTCCATGGTGTTTGAATAGAATAAGAGATGTACTCCATTTAATGTGGAGGGGAAGATGGTTTCACAGAAGTGATATTCTCTGTGATACTTAATGTGATACTTAACTATTCCTCTAGCATGTTCTGTTAATATTATAAAAGAGATTAAGGTCCTTTGAGTATTGTTTTAGATATCACTGGCCTTAAGAATGTGTAATAGGGCTGTAACACGGGCAATGCAAAACTGCAACATGGTTGCTTAACTGGGAGTGAATTTTCGGTTTCCCATCCATTTGTCTAAATTACATTTGAATAGAGTAAGAGAACTACTTCGCTTTATGTAGAGGTAGACTGCTCCACAGAAGAGGCATTTTCTGTGATCCATACTACATTGCCAAGAACACTCTATATGTTGAAGATACAGAATATGTCATCAAATTAAATCTATGTTTTTCTTTTATATATACAATAATGCTGCAAGATTATATTAAATCTTGAATTTATAGTTTTGCATAGTTTCAAATTATTGCATTTAATTGAAAAACAGGTTTCTGCTTTAGCAATGCAGTCAGTATTTGGTGGTCTCAAAACTATAACATTTCATATCCTGTCATTACCCTACATTGTACTTGTATTGCGTACTTAACAAAGGGATGTCCTCTTACCGAAGTTAGCCAAGAATTTGAGTAACCACTTATACTGCTGCAGTTAACTAACGATTAGAGTAGCCACTATACAGAAAAATACTATACGCAAAAATGCATTAAAGTGTCTGTATACAAAGGATGGATGCTAATTCTGCTACTACAAATCTTTTGCTGTATTATGACAGCAGGGGGTTACAATTTAGTGAAAATATTCAGGTCCATAACTCATTTTATTAGAAACAGTGCAAGATGACAATCTCTGCTTTAAGGAGGCTCACCCCAGCTCCATGAAGCTCTTGATTATGTTTGTAGAAAAATAAAATTACTAAGTCGCTGCAAAGACAATTTCTATCTGTCTAACTCTAGTTTCTCTTTTTCTTTTTGTGGGGTAAACACAGCTGGCAACAGATAATTCTTTCAAGTACTCACTTATGGCTTGTTTTGATATATGAAACTCTTTGCCAAGATTGGGTCATTCCACACCAACATGACTAAGTTGCATTATCTCATTTTTTTTCCAGTGCCAAGGTGACAGCATTCTTTCACTTTAGCATGGTGCACAATAAAACATGAACAATCTTTTAAGAGCAAGTTCATTGCTTATTAATTATCATATCATTAGTTTAATAGTTCACACCTACTTTTAGCTGAAAGCTTAGCTGAATGACAAGTGCAAATCCCAGACTAATGAGAATGTATCAGTTCACAACGCTGATTTTAAGATTAAGGCACCAAGTAAACAAAACATTAATAGGATTTCTTTATTAAGTTGTCATAAGAAAAAAGTTAAATATATTGGCCTATGAAACCTGACCAAAACCTACACTGCAGTTCAGGTTAACTATCAGCATTAATAAAGTCTATACATAATTAGAATATTATGCACAAACAGAAAAAAAAATGGACCCCAGGATTCAATAAACTCTGTATATGTTTCACACAGAGGCTACACAGAGTGCTATTGTGGATGTTGCACATTGCACAAAATTGCATCATGCATATTAATGAGCCACAGTGCCCATAAGCAAGGTTTCGCAACTCACAGCAGTCTTGCTGGCCGTGAAATCTGTTATGTGAATGCAGATAGTATTCCCATGTACTGTTGCTGGCCTCTGACGTAACTCATTTTGGGTCTTAAACAGTTCATGTTGCATGATGTTCCACATTACTTTAAGATGCTAGCAAGTCATAGTATGTTTTCCAAATATCGCCCATTTGTTCCACATTATAACAGCTACTGTTCCTCTTTTTGGAGATGGAAGGTTGACAGCTATAACACAGATCGCAGTGATTCTGCCCAAGGATAGTATGACAGCATGGCATTTGATTTTCCCTTTCTTTAATTTTCTTCATTAAATTATTTTTTTCTTTTTTTTGCCACTATATGCTGGATGCACCATATAGCAGAAACACTGGAAGCGGAGAACCTGCGCACTGTGTTTGCATGATGGTAAGCATCATACATTTTCAGTCACTGTGCACACAGCCAGTAAGTGCACAATAACTGGAATTGGCATCAAAATATCAAGTTATAAAGCACAATTGGCAGGAAAACCTCATTCTACATTGGACTTGATCTCTGGTAGTCATGGCTGGTGTTTCTGGAGAGAGCTCACTTTTGAGTGCAGGAGTTCTAATTCTTTGTTGGACTACTAGTTTAGCATCATGGGCCCTGGTTCCTGCAGAGGGATGATTCAGACTCAGAATATAAATCTGAAGCATGGAAAAGTGTTGCCAGGGCTTTCACCAGTGTTACAGGTATCCCCCACACTGGTGAACAATGCTGACACCACTTTGACGACCTCAGGAGGAGGAAGAAGGATGCCCTCAATCACTGGATTGTGGAATTTAGGACCAGGAAAACCCTACAGATGTGTAAGTATCAGTTACAGTGACTACTTGTAAGAGTTAAAAGGTGAATAACTCAAGACTGGTATTCATAATGATATTCTGTTCTATTTTTCCCACAGCTGCCACGGAGAGATCTCTTAATGTGAGGATCCATGCCACAAGACTGGCAAGGATGTGAGAAGCATGCAGTATGTATGCATCAGAAAAGTACTGTTATTGTAGCATTAAAAGATTAAGACAGCTTCTTTGGTATTTAATACAGTTGCATTAAATTAAGCATGCATATCGTAACTGTAAAAGAAAGCATGTATGCCTTAGTCTGTAGCACAAAGCAACAGTTCCCTCTTCTCGAATAACAGTGTGCATGCATCTTTCAAATATAAAAGGAAACTATAGTCTGTAGGACAGCTAACAGTACAGTATTAGAGAATAGTCAGAGGATGTGGGTTCAAAAACTTCACTTCCCAAATATAAAATACTGTTAAGTTTTCATAATTATTGCAACGTAACATCAGATCTCTATACCAGTGGCACAAATGGCATGCAGTAAACTGTAAACTGTAATCAGTATAATGTGGACGTGCATATGTGTAATTTATTATTTCTTTATTTGACATGTGTTTACCAGGAAAGTCCAACTTGGAGCAAAGTCAATTTTCAGCGGAGGCCTGGGGAAAAACACTCTAGATGCATATCTTTGTGTAATATGTGTACATATCAAGGATTTTTTGCTGCAGTCTGTACTATAGTGTGCATCTGTTATGAACTGTGTAGTCTTAACAGCAATAAATAAATTTATTAGGAGTTTGTAGTCCTAAAAGTAAATTTAACAGAATAGAGTCAAATAATT
The DNA here is from genome assembly GCF_019279795.1 of Protopterus annectens. Lineage (NCBI taxonomy): Eukaryota > Metazoa > Chordata > Ceratodontiformes > Protopteridae > Protopterus > Protopterus annectens. Next base: position 755,977,626 of record NC_056730.1, on the reverse strand, counting down.
GTATCAATGCTTTGTATGTCACATATGACATTACTAATGTTATCCCTATTTTTTGCACAACCACAGCCCTTATCTTCTCTTTTTTTTTAATATTTTTTTTCCACAGCACAGCAGGGTAAGCCTGTCCCACAGGATACTCCTGCCCCCACTCCACTGGCTACAGCACTGCTAACCAGCATGTCAGGGGTGCAACCTGGCAGCAGCCCCTCTGCATTACCTGGGCTGTCAGGTAGTTCTGCCCCAGAGGATAGGCCAGTGGATCCCTCCAAGAGCAGTGCTGAAGGTGGTGAATTTATAACCAATGATGAATTTCCAGAGTTGGTGTGTTGGATTGTGCACTGCACTGTTTGTGCACACCTATGCTTGTTGGAGTGCCTACTCTCCATCTTCATAGAACAGACCAGGAGGAGACAAAGATGTTGGGCACTGCAATCAGTGGCACAATCAGGGGATAGTGATGACAGTCCAATGGGTGAGGACTAGAGTCTCACTGTCATCCAGCTTGACATCCATGGGTCCTCGATGTCCCCACCCTCATCCCAGCCATGGTGTTCACCCATCTCCAATGTCCTTCACCATCACTGTGTCTTGTCTTGTATGTCCTGTATGTCTACAATGCCTTCCTCACCTACTCAGCCTACCGCCTTTCCCTAACATTCCTCTGTCTCTAAGAGATTTTTGAGTCTGTCTATATAGGACAAGTGTTTAAGGCCTTGGGTCTTCTTTGTGAGGTACTTTTGTGGCCTCTTCCCTTGCTACAGGTCTAGTTAGGTACATGCCAAATGGGACATTGTACTCAATTATTGACCTAATGAAGAAAGAGTAGAGGGAGACAATGACCTATTTCTTCCTGGATGCAAAACCCTCAGTAATGAAATGTGCCACATAGAGGACTTTCTGACCACAGAGGCAGTCTGACTTGGAGTCAACTACTTTCACACTGTGGGTTCTATCTGTGAGTCAGTTTGCAACCCACCTAGTAATATAGGGGCTGATGCCTAGCTTAGTGAGCTTTTCTGTGATTCCTGAGTGGGAAATGGCATCAAAAGCCTTGGCCTGATCAAGGTCGACTGTATGAACCACCTTGCCTTCATCCACAGCTCTGGTGACTGACTCAAAGAAGTCAACCAAGTTGAGCAGGCATGATCTACCCTTTACAAAACCAAACTGTGTGGGATCCAGAGTTTGGAGCTTCCCTATATCCTTATTTATTAGGTCCATGATGACGCATTCCATATCAGACTCATCAGGCTAATGGGGCAATAGTTCCCAGGGTCTGTAGTTACTCCTCCTTTGTGGAGAGGGATGATTGTAGCAGCATGCCATTCGGTAGGGACAAAGCCTGAGGTGAGGCTGTGAATGAACACGGCACACAGGTGAGGTGCCAGTTCACTCTATAGTTTTTGTAGAAAACAACCAGAGATACTGTCAGATCCTATAGATGCTGTATTCCTGGCCTTGGCTAGTGCTGTTTTAACCTGTGTAGCAGTAATACTGGGTGCCTGGCAATCTACTGGTATTGTGATTAGTCCTTTGGGTGGGAGAGAGGGGTAAAGTTGGCACTGAATCTGTCAGCCAGTATACTGGCAATATCTGTTGGCTTGGTATAGGAGGTATCATTGTGCAGTAGCTCAGAGCAAATCTGGGTATTGCCATGGAGATTCTTTATGTAACCATAGAAGGCCTTGTGGTTGTCTTTACTATCTGCTGCAATTCTGTTTTCATAGCTAGCTTTAGAGGATTTGATGAGGGATCTCAACTTTTTGTTGTGGCTGATAAGGGAGTTTTTCCAGTCTTGAGACTTCACCTTATTCCACATCAGTTTCCTCCTTCTGTTGTAGAGTTTGTTTATGGCAGAGGACCATCAGATTGGCTTCCTTTTTTGGAGAAGTGCATCTTGGTTCTGTTGGGTATGGCGAGATCCATGCATTTGTGTACATATTTGTACAGTGCATTGGTGTATGATTCTGTGGTCATGCAACTATTCTCCATTTGCATGAGTGCCGTGAGGTTAGCCACCTGTGTTTTTAGGAGCCCAAAGTTAGCTTTGGAGAAGTTTTTCATGGTGGTTACCTTTGCGCGGGGAATGGGAGGGATGTGGATTTCCAAGGTGATTAGTTTGTGGTTGGATCTAACCAGGGAGGAGCTGACTATTGGTGTAGAGCAACAGTCCCCCATGTTAGAAATGACCAGGTCAAGGATGTTGCTACTTCTAGTGGGGGTAAGAACGAGCTGGTCCAGGGCATTGGAATTAATGAACTCCAGGAAACGTTGGGTAAGTGTATTGGTACATGAGTAGTTTACCCAGTTAATTGAGGGGTAGTTGAAGTTGCCTAGTAAGAGAGTGTTAGGTTGGACCCTAATATTCTCCAGGGTGCTTTGGAATGTGGAGTGTGCATCTTTGGGCATGGTTGTGGACCTATAGCAGGCTATGACCTGAATCGCTGTCTTACCCAATGTTAGCTGCACCTGAAGTATCACTGATGCATTATGTTGGACTACCAGTCTGGAGATGTGCGCATCCTTTATGAATATGGAAACACCACCTACTTTAGAGCTTTGATCCAAGCTCTGGGGCCAAAAGGTGTGGAATGAGGTATAGCCTGGTAGTGCAGGGGTGCTTTCTGCTGCCTTGAACCAGGTCTCTGCTACAGCACAAATGTTGATGTTCTCCATTTTAAGGAGTACTTTGAGCTAGTGCATTTTGAGAGTTAGACTTCTAGCATTGAGCAGCATGGCTCTCAGATTGCATTTGTTTGTAGCTGTTATGGTGGTAATTTGGTCTTTACAACACCGCCTAAAAAAGGCACTATAGGGGTTGCAAGAGCCTTGGCCAGTATCTGGAAGCCCAGGGGTAACAGATGCAGTCCATCTCTGGCAAAGGATCGAGGTCTATTAATCATGTCATCCCAGGCAAACAGATACTGGATCCCCTTAGAATGACACCAGAAGCTTAGCCAATTGTTGAAATCACTAATTTCTTGATCATTCATCGGTTATCTGACCAGTATTCAGAGACATGCAGTGTGAAAGCCCCTCTATATCATTGACCTTAAAATGTGTGATGATATTAACTGAATAATATGATATGCAGTTGCCAACAACTGAAGGGCAGGTTGGATGGCACAAACAAGCAAAGACTGCTATGTTGTTACTGCTATGGCACAAACAAGGATATGTTGCTCTTGTTACTGTCTTTGTTTGCACCCTACCTGTTGTTTGATCTTGTGAGGGTCATGAAGTCAGAAACTGCAATGTGTCTCATTACTTTCTAACTTTTCTCTTTAATGATTTTCCATTACAAGCATGTGCTGCTATGGCTGGCACAGCGGTAGCATTGTCACCTCACAGCAAAAGGTTCTCCGGTCTGACTCTCGGCTGGGGTTCCACTGTGTGGAGTCAGCATGTCCTCACTGCATTTGTGTGGATTTCCTCCCATGTTACAAAGACATGCATCTGGCCACAAACAAGGGTACCCTGCTCTTATGGGTAGAGGCAAAGCTCAGTTACTTTTATGTCACAAACAGACATAGCCTGTTCTTTTGTGGGGGGAACAAAGGTGTTATTGCTGCGGCACAAACAAGGATATGATGCTCTTGTTACTGTCCTTGATCTGCATCCTTTCTGTTGTTTGATCTTGGGAAGGGCTGTGAAGTCAGAAACTGCAATATGTATCATTACTTTTCTAACTTCTATTTTTAATGATTTACCAGTACAAGGGTATAGTGCTAAACTGAGGCCATGCAGTGATCATCAGTATTCTTGAGAGGTATGAGTGTGAGAATCTTTGATGCCTGAGGCCTACTACTTACTACTGGACACCTCTAAGTCAAATACATTTCTGCTGTCACATGTTAAAGTACTTTCTCTACAAATCCACCACTGTTTACTTGATTACTGTACCAAGTTGCAAAATACAAGGATGTGTCATAATATTATTCAAGAATACAGTTGAGGTTCAGGACTTCCCTTGCAAATGCAAAATTTGACACAATGTTAGTTCAGGGCTGACTCTGATGCAAGCAGTACACAGCCAATACATGGGGAGGTAAAAGTTGTGTGAGTTGCCTGGCACCAATTTTATTATATGTATGTGAATAAGAGAAAGGTATTAGTCACCTAGGTGGTCAGTGAATGTGCTATGCATTGTCTCTTAGCCAAAGCAAGGGCATACTGAGCATGCCTACATCTGCCTCCAATCTCAGTAACTGGTGGTTCCCCCTCCAAGTCCTTCTCTGACTGTGGCTATGGTGACCTAGGCATTGGTGGGGACATGCATGTCCCTTCCCCTTGCTGATACTGCTGCAGCTGTTTCCACAGGATCAGATTGTGTAGCATAGCACATAATTTGAAGAATCGTGTACATATGAGTGGATTCTACTGCAGGGCTCCACCAGATGTATCTAGACACGGGAAATGTGACTTCAGAAGCCCAGACACATGCTCTGTGATGTTTCTGGTTTGAACATGTGCCTCATTATAGCATTCTTCCATGGCTGTGAGTGCACTTCTGATGGGTGTCATCAGCCCTGGTTCCAGTGCATAGTCAGCATCCCCAGTAAATGGCCCTGTGGGATGTGCCCACTAGCAAACATCTGGTACAGCTGTGAGGTATGCCAGATATGGGAGTCATGATGACTACCAGGGCTGGCAGCACACACATTCAAGATAATTCCCTAGGCATTACACATGACTTGGCAGTTGATGGAGTGGTATCCCTTGAGGTTAATGTAGATTCTACCCTACTCACCAGGTGGTGCCTTAATGTGTACCTGAGGGCAATCTATGGAACCTAGTGCTTCATGGTGGAACTGTCACATATTGTTGGCCATCTCCTCAGAACTACAGAGAAAATGTATGTGCTCACTGGCATGTATGAGCATAGCATCCAGGAAATGATGGAGGATCCTGGATGCTGATGCTTGTGACACACCCATCATGTCCCTAGTTGTTCTTTGAAAAGTACCTGTAGCTAATATTGTAAGGGCTGCACATACCTTAGTTTCCACTAGGATGGGTTCCCCTTGATTGACTCTGGCTCTAATTTGAGGAAGACAGAGCTCACAGATTTCTTGTAAAGTGTCCCTGTCCACCCTGTAGTGCTCTACAATCTCCAGATCATGTAGCATCTGAAGTTACCCTGGGCCTGTACACTCTTCTCCTTCTTGGCCTAGGCCTATTATCAGGAGCACCAGCAGCAATGGCTTCAGCCTCTAACACATACATATGGATCTAAGCTGCAGCAGCCCGCTAGCATTGTGTCCAGTGAAAAAATGTACTTGTCTCTACTCTAATGATATTGAAGTATTCAGGAAAAAACAGAATGGAGGCTACATGGATGCCTTCTAGCTTGTTGAATAGCTCCACTGTGTTGACTTAGTTCATTAAAATGCAATTCACATGCTTATGCTGCCATTATCATCTATTAAACAAACCTACTGCTTGCTCATTAGTGTACTATGTGTATCTCCACACACCTCCATGCACCAAAATCTGAAACCAAAATAAAAAATAAATAAATAATATCAAAATCAAAATAAGGTAAGTACAGGCAAAATTGGTATTACTGTCCTCCATTCCTGTGATATCACACAAACATGGAGCACAAAAAGGGAAGGAAAGGTTGCAGGACCATCTATACTCTAGCCCTACACATACACATGCTGCCCCAGGAATAGCTACATACTAAGCAGAGTGAAACCTGCCATTCATTCCTCTGTTTTCCGTGATTGTGCTATGCTCTGCATCTCGCAAACAATGAAGAAAATAAAAAAAAAATACTTAAAGGGGACAGAGATGACTCATTTTAACATAAAATTCAGAGAAAGAAACAGAACTGCATTGTACACTGCTTACATGCACTTTCACCCTTCGCAGACCTACATGTACACCTCTGTAAGTGTAACCTGACACACACCCCTGATGTCATCATTTACTGTTGACATCCATTGAAAACAAACACTGTGGAAGTGCCTGCATGGAGTGAACATCCCTACAAGGTTACTATTTTTTGCAATTCAGCAATTCTAATGAGTTTTGACCTCATTTGCATCTTCACCATGCTGACAGCCCTGAATCTACATGGTTGGTAACCGTGTAAGCAGGGAAACTGAATGGGAGCCCAATGTTGTAAACACAAGGGAGAGTATTAATTTGCTCTATATCTGCACAGGCAATATAAGTTTTGATAAAATTTGACTGTATTCCATCAGGTATATACTGCATATACTTACATGACAGTATGAATAGTCTGTTTCAAGCGGTTTACACTTTTAGCTGTCTACATTACTTATGAGTATATTCTTAATTTGGGGGTGGGGGAGTGAAGCTGCATTTATGTCATGGCACTTAAAAAGGCTTGTTGCTATTGTTACTCTACTTTTGTAACAATCACCATGTCTAATAATGTTAAGGTCAGTTCTCAACAAATCTAAGACCTTTTACTTACTCTTGTTTCTGTGTAGACTCCTTTCTGTGGCTGTATTTGGAAAGTATTCTAATACACAGACAACATGAACATAGAGGCTACATGGCTAGTTTATAGTGTGTTGAATCACTCCATGATGTTGGTTTGCTTCATTAGCATACAATTCAGCTGTTTATGGTGTAATTAGCATACCACAGAAGCACAGTGCGCACACGGTGAAAAATGACCATGTAGGCATTATTGAATCCCCCTGGTAATGCATTTCCTTCCCAAAATGAACATCAAATAGATAATATTATTATTAACCATAAGTTAATCAGGAACACTGCTACTTCTCTAAATTATTTTTATGAAACATACTCCATACCTGCCTAGAAAGAGGAAGTGAATGTTTATCTTCCAAAGTATGCTGCAAACCTTTAACTGGGCTGTCTCAGATGATTTTTTCGAATGTGAGGGACACATTTGCAAAATTATAATAGCTCTGTTGTATGTTTTACTCACATATAATTATCATAATAAACAAAAATTCCCTGCCACCAAAAAACAGAGCAAGAGGTAAAAAAGAAAAGAACTGGATGATGTAATGAAATGTATGGTGGGAAAAACATTTACTTCAAGGTGGCCGGAGCATAAAAAGACATGAGATAGCAAAGTAACACTGGTTCATATAATGGAATTACTGAATGAAGGAATGACAACTCCTGTCTCTGAGATTCAATAATGTTCTGTGCTAGACATCCCAGTATTTAGAATGTCTATGTTGTATTTAGACTGTCCATGTTGTAGACTTGGAGGCAGTACAACTGTCTCATTTACTCTATTTACAAAATTGTTTATGGGATTGTTGTAAGTAGGTGTTTTCCTTTATTCCCGAGATACATGAACACTAGGTATATTTCTAAAAAATACAGTGATACAAAAATTGCAGCACCATTCCTTGAAGGTGTAGAGGCCTTGAGCAGTCATGAAAAAATATCTTACTGCTGCATTTTATTTATTTAACATTTGTTTACTGGAAAAGTCTGACTTGGAATGAAGCCAATTTTCAGCAAAGGCCCAGGGAGAAATGTTCCAGACACATGGGAGGGAACTGGAGTACCCGGAGGAAACCCACATAAATGCAGGGAGAACATGCAGACTCCACACAGAAGGCACTCCAGCTGAGAACTGAACTGGAGAACCTCTTGCTGTGAGTTGACACAGTACCGCTGCACCACACATATAGTAATAATAAAAATGTAATTCAGATTATATTTTTTCTAATGTTTACTGTGCTAATAGAAAAAGTTATTAGAAATAACCAGAATTGCCAACCTCTAATAAAGGTGTCCTAAATACTGAGTAATACATGTAAGGTATAGAAGAAGGAAGAATATATGTGAAATGCAAAAGATACACAGTGGTACAATGGTTTGTGTTGTTGCTTCACAGCAAGAGGTTCTTCAATTCAATTCTCAGGTGGGTGCCTTCTATGCAGAGTCTGCATGACCTCCCTTCATTTATGTGGGCTTCCTCCCACATTATAAAGACGTGTCTGGAGTGTTTCTCCCCAGGTCTCTGCTGAAAATGGACTTGTTCTAAGTCAGACTTTCCTGGTAAACAAATATAAAATAAATAGCTATAAATATTCTGAAAGCATCCAGTTTCTCAGGATTTAAAACCCACAGTCTTGAAACCAGGGGCTTGAGCATCTTGTAGCTCAGACAGACAGCTGTTTTTGCTTGAACTTAAGTAAGCAGATGTGGGGAGGTAGTGGGATGAGGGTTTTAGGATTGGGAGTGGAAGAGGGTATCAGGCAGCAAGACAGGAGTTTTGTTTTTTGGAGGAGGGGTTGGAGTTTTATATTTACAATGCAGGAATGGAGATTCAGGTTTATGGATTAGGAAGAAAGATTTAGGGATAAGGAGAGATCAAGGGATTTCGGTTAAGAGAAGGGAGTTGGAGTTTTAGGGTTTTAGTTAGGGTTTTGGTAGGGCTATGGGTGCTAAGTAGTTATGGGAGATCCAGTTAGTAGCAGATTGAGCAGTTGTCTTTTCAGGCAAGTGACAGAGAGCAAGTGTCTCACAAGCATCACCTGACAAATACATATAAGAAATTAGAATAATCCAGTCACAAGACAGGTACCTTTTAAATGTTTTAACTGTCAAGCATATAGTTTTGAACATGAGTAGATGCTTCACTATACTGATGCATGGAAAAAATACTGACATACTGTATTTTTTTATTTATTTTAGTTATTATTTTTCTTTTTTAAACTGTGAAATAAGCTGATTCTCAGCTTCAGCCATGTCCTGGATCAGAAGGCACATCAAATGATAGTTTTTATTTTTTTATTTATAGAGACATACAAAATATTACATTAGTTTTTATTCACAACAAATGCATACAGAAATAGTAAAAGATGAACCCCAGGATTCAGCAAGTTTTGCATGGTGTGCAGGAATTGTGCAGGAGTTGCTGGAGGCAATATGGTCGCCGAGAGATCCAGGAAAAAGCTCCCGGGATGTGCATGAGCACTCCTGCACTACTCCTGCACAGACACAGCTCCTGTATGCAAATTACCACATTTGCAGATGAAAACCATGCAAATGATCTGAATTTGTGATCCATAAAGCTGGCAGCTGTCCATGCAGGACTAGTGTAATCTGCAGAAATGTACTCGGTTACTAACCGAGTACATTTCTGCAAACTACAAAACAGAGCCATGCCAGCTCCAAATAAAGGGTGTATATAACGTGTTAAGCATGCCAATGGCCAAATATATGGCCAATGGCATGGAAAAGAGTTGCAAAAAAAAAATGTTTTTTGGTCGATTTCAGCTGCTTAAGCATAGGGCATCGGCGCACAAATGGGATCGGCCGGAAAATAACAGAATAACCCTGAAAAAAGCTTTCCCTGCAAAATCACAATTTTGCCATTAAAGTCAATGGCAGGTAGAAGACAACAAGGCCAGCGAATAGTGGTTGCTAAGGGGCAAGGCTCAGTGTGGGACTTGTAAGTAGGCATTAGCAGGCAATCCTATGCAAATGAGGGGAATGATACTGAATTTCAGATTTCCCCTCATGGTTAGCTTGCACCCAACCATGTAGGTGCAGGAAGACCATGGTGCAAGCCTAAGAGCTAGCTGACATCATAGAGGGGTGTGTCAGGCATACTGTAAGCTTATTGGAGCTCTGTGGCTCAGGTTTGCCCTTAGCTTAGCAGAGCTAAGCAAGGGGGTGTGTCTGAAGCTGCCAAACACTCTTTAACGTGCCTATATGGGTGTGCATGTCACGTACCGTGTTTTAAATGGAAAAAAAAAGTAAACCAGGAAATAGCAGCTCCATGCACATCTGAGCACTGTGTTTGCACAGCGTGCCTCAGGGCTTAAACAGGAAGGCAATGGGAAGGGAAAACAGCAGTAGGAAGGTAATCAAGGAGAACTAGCAAAGCTGGCAGGTGAAATGTATCAGAATCAGCCAATTACACAGGCAACAGCCCAGCCCATCCCAGCACACTACTGTAAACTATGCAAACACCTTCCCTTCTGGTTTTTCCCACAAACTCTACACCACTGGTGTACACAAACAGGGAAATTTTAGCTAAGAAAAGCAACAAAATGATAGGGGCTGCATTTGCTCTCATAAATCAACATGTGGAAGAGGCTGAGGGTGGTAAGGATGAGAATGCTGACGACCAACCCACAGTGAGGAGAAGGAGAAGAGTGTACAGGTCCAGGGTAACCTACCAGGGCTACATGAGCTGGAGATAGTGGAGCACTATAGGGTGGACAGGGACCTCCTACAGCAAATTGTTGAGCTGAGCCGGCCATGCTTCACACACAGAACCAACAGAGGGGAACCCATCCCAGTGGATACCAAGGTATGTGTAGGCCTAAGAATACTAGCCACAGGTACCTTACAAAGGCCAACTGGGGATATCATGGGGATCATGCAGGCTTCAGCATCCAGGGTAATCCACTGGTTCCTGGATGCCATGTCAGCACATTCCGGTGAGCATATATATTTCCACAAAACCCGTGAGGCATTGACCAGTAATATGCATCTCTTCCACCAAATAGCAGAATATCCTGAGGGATTGGGTGCTATAAACTGCACGCACATACACATCAAAGCACCACCCGCTGAGTGGGATAGGGTCTACATCAACCGCAAGGGCTTTCCCTCCATCAACTGCCAGGTCATGGTCAATGCCCAGGGCATTAGAATGAATGTGTGTGCTGGCTGCCCTGGAAGCTATCACCACTCCCACATCTGGCATATGACGCAGTTGTACCACAGATTTGCCAATGGGCACATCCCTTATGGCCACCTAGTGGGGGATGCTGGTTACGCACTAGAGCTGTGGCTGATAACACCTTTCAGAAATGCACACACAGCCGAACAAAAACTCCATAATGAGGCACATGCACAGACCAGAATCATAATAGAGCATGTGTTTGGGATGCTCAAGTCACGGTTCCAGTGCCTGGACATATCTGGTGCAGCCTTGCAGTACTCACCAGCTACATGTACCCAAATAGTCATTGTATGTGCCATGCTACACAATATGATCCTGCAGAAACAGCTGCAGCAGGAACCGCATGGGGTAGGGCCACACAGCCCCCCACCATTGCCAAGGCCTGCAAAGGCACAGATTGACTCAGAGGAGGAACAACCTGAGCCTGCCCTAGTAGGCAGACAGAGGCATGCCCAGTATGCCCAGGCCTTGGCAAACAGGCAACGCATAGCACATACACTGACATGGTAGGAACCCAGAGAATGACACCTCTGTCTGACTCGCACATACAGTAAAAGGGATGCCAAACATGACACTACCTGTACTTAACCATGTATAGGGAGTGTACCATGTGCATCTGGTGTAGTCAGCCCTCCAGCACCATCCTCAGTACTGGCACAGCCACAAGGTAAGTCACTCTTCCTATCAATTGCTGAATGGAGTAGTATGTTTTGTTACTTGTATCTATGGTATGGATGTGAGCATGCAAGGGAATAGGGTGGCTGAATGGGATGCCAGCAGATAATAGACACCTATAGTGGCAGCATGATATATGTAACAAATACTGGTGTCACCGTAGTATCCAGTACTAGACAAGGTGACAAAACCCACTGCAGGAACTGTGGTGGGCCAAATGTGTGTCCATAGAACACACACATGCCAGTCAGGGAGGCTCACATACCCAACAACAGTCTCAGCCACCAGGACAGGCACAGACAAACACAAAGAAAGGCAGTGCTAAGGCTTCTTATTGATGGCTATGGAGAACAGCCCACCTCCACACCTACACAGACAGACTATAACAGGTCAGGCAGTGGGATATTAGTTCTGAAGTGTAAGAAGTCTGAAACTGCAATGTAGGTCAATAAAACCTAAGAACTGTAGTACACTGATATCCCTCTAGTCTGCATGATAGGTCAGAATACAGAATGAAATGGAGTACCTGAAATACCAGTACAGTCATAGCAAATGTGTACAGTTGTCAGGTGTGCCCCCTCCAATCCTATGTAGAAATGTATTAACATGTATGTGTAGGTATAATAACAGTGGAGCACAGATTACCTGAGCTGGTCAAAGTAGCAGGATAGATTGTATCACTTGTACAATATGCAGGGCTGTGTGTGTTAGGTTTATGTGTGTTGTATATTGTGTGAGAGTAGTCAGCATGTAGGCATGGTGGGTTTTGTCCTGGTGGCCATTGGCCAGTACTGCCGATGACAGGGCCAAGTTCTGCCAACTGCAATGCCAAACACAATGCATCCCAGCAAGACACATTCCAGCAGTAAGCCATAGTAATTGTTTGGATGTAATATTTGTCACCATCTGAAAGATGTACATGACATGAATGTGGGCCCAGACATACAGACAGTACACAGGTGGAAGTACCGCAAACAGACAGTGTATAATATGTTACTGTGAAATGGACACACCTTTGGAATTGTACATAAAGGTCATCAGCACAATAGTTGGGTTTGTAGTATGGAATACCAATGTCATCTGGCCAAACACTGGCAGACCACAAAGGTCACAGGTATGAAGTATTGAGAAACTGCTGATGTCCTCGCACAAGCCAGCATAAGAGAAATGCCACACGTATAGGTTCATAGGGCCATAGGTTGGTACTAGTCTATTGGCCCTAGGTCCTATACAAGCCTAGCCATAACAATTCCCTGGTTATTTCTTCCCACACTATTTTCTTCCCTGGACCCCTGTCTAGCAAGGCGAATGACGTGATCCCTGGGGTGAATTTCCTTTCTCCCATCCAATCATCAAGGTTCCTTTAGAAGAGGGCCAAAGAGGCACTCTGCTTGACTTGTATGGGCAGTCTATTCCAGAGTCTGGGGAGTCTCTGGGTCAGGAACCTATCCCTCCAGCATGTTTTGTTTATTGTGATGACAAGTTTTAGATCCCTGGAGCATGTGGCTCTGAGGGATTTCTTTAAGTGTAGCATGTCCAACAACTCTGCGTATGACATGGCCTTGTATGTTAAGCAGAGATCGCCTAGGAGTAGACGATATGCGACAAGAGTATAACTGAAGTTTTTTAAGGCGGTCAGCATAGGGCATCTGCTTTAGGCCTTTGATTCTTTTAGTGAGGTATTTCTGAGGCCTTTCCAGTTGTTGCGGATGTCTTGAGAGGTACATACCAAATGGGGCGTTGTATTCTATAATGGGTCTAATGAGGGATGAGTACAGTGGGACAATGACCTCCTTTTTTTCTGGATGAAAACCTCTTAGTGATGAGGTGTGCCACATAGAAGGATTTCCTGACTGTTGTGGCGATGTGGTTATTGAAGGTGAGACCACTGTCGACCTGTGTCCCTAAGTGTCTTATCACACTTTTGGTGTTTAGTGTACTGCCACCTATGCGGTAATTCATGGGTACATGTTTTTTTCACAAAGGGGATAACTATACATTTCTTGGCATTGAGCTTGAGCCCATGGCTCTATCACCAAGCACCTGTTTCTGTAAGGCCCTTTTGTAGCATATCAACATCATTTGGGGATTCAATAATGACTTCCAGTTTGCAGTCATCTGCAAACTTTGTTAGCCAGAGTCCCTTAGTGTTGGCGTGTACTTCAGAGAAGTAGATGCCAAACAAGAGACGTCCCAGGACTGAACCCTGAGGTACTCCACTTGTCACTTGCCTGGAGCTGGATTTGGAGTCAGCTACTTTTACAGTGTGGGTTCTGTCAGTAAGCCAGTTGGCAACCCATTGAGTGATGTAGGGATTAATGCCCAGCTTAGTAAATTTATCTATGATTCCAGAGTGGGGGATGGTGTCAAAGGCCTTAACGAGGTTCAGATAGGGTGTGTGGACTGTCTTACCCTCGTCCATGGTTCTGGAGACTGATTCTAAGAAGTCAATCAGGTTCAGGAGACAATATCTGCCCTTCACAAACCCAAACTGGGTGGGGTCCAGTGTTTTAAGGTTGCCAGTGTCTTTGTTTATAAGTTCCATGATAATACGTGCCATGGCCTTGCAGATCAGGCTCGTCAGACTGATGGGGCAGTAGTTCTTGGGATCAAAGGTGGATCCCCCCTTGTGGACTGGGATAACTGTAGCAGTGCGCCACTCAGTGGGCATGAAGCCTGAGGTGAGGGTATGATTAAACATGACACTTAGGTGAGGTGCCAGTTCATTTTGTAGTCCATGTAGTACACAGCCCGGGATGTCATCTGGTCCCTTGGATGCTGTATTCTTAACTTTGGAGAGTGCATTTTTTACCTGTGTGGCCGTTATTACCAGAATTTGGCAATCTTCCGGTATTGAGATGGGCCATTTAGGGGGTGAGAGGGGGTGAAGTTCGCACTGAATCGATCTTCCAGGATATTGGCAATATCCTTGGGATCAGTATATTTAATGCCACTCTGTTGTAGCTCAGAGCAGATCTGAGCATTGCCATTTAGATACTTGACATAGTTATAGAATGTCTTATGCTTGTCTTTGGAATCTTTGGCAATTTTATTTTTGTAATTAGCTTTGGAGGATTTTATGAGGGATCTCAGCTTCTTACTGAGGCTGGTAAGGGAGTTTTTTGCATCCTGGGATTTTCCTCTTTTCTGCAACAGTTTTTTCCTTTTGTTGTAAAGTTTGTTTATGGCAGGGGACCACCAGACTGGCTTCCTTTTTTTGAAAGAGAACATCTTGGTTCTATTTGGGATGGCACGATTCATGCATGAGTGGATGTGCTCGCACAGTGCCTTAGTGTAGGACTCAGCAGTCGAACTTTCCCGTCTGCATGGAGGTTATGAAGTTTGTAACTTCTGACATGAGTAGCATGAAGTTGGTTTGGAGAAGTTTTTTATGGAGGTTTCCCTACTGGGGGGTGGGGGTGGGATGTGGATGTTAAGGGTGATTAGCTTATGGTCTGACCTGACCAACGAGGGGGTGACCATAGGTGTGGAGCATCGATTTCCCATGTTGGTAATGACCAGGTCTAGGATACTGGAGCCCCTGGTGGGACTATGGATTAGTTGATCCAGGGCATTGGAATTTATGAATTCCAAGAACAGTTGGGCAAAGGTGTTGGTACACGAGTAGTTTTCCCAGTTAATGGCAGGGTAGTTGAAATCACCCAGTATTAGGGTGTTTGGTTGCATATTAGTATTTTCCAGTATGTTTAGAAAGGTGTAGTGAGAATCTTGGAGCATGGTGGGGGATCTGTAGCAAGCTACAATTTTGATTGTAGTCTTACCTACTGTTAGTTGCACCTGGAGAATTTCAGACGCATTGTGTTGGGTAACTAACCTGGTGGTGTGAATATCCTTGGTGAATATGGACACTCCTCCACCTTTAGTGTTTCGATCCTGGTTTGGTGGCCAAAAAGTGTGGTAAGAGTTGTGGCCTGGTACTGCAAGGGTGCTCCTGGAGCCTTGAACTAGGTCTCAGTTACTCCACAGATATCGATGTTCTCCGTTTTTAGGAGTGCCTTGAGAGAGTGCATTTTGAGGTTTAGACTTCTAGCATTGAGTAGTATTACCTTCAGATCTTGCATGCTTGTACCTGTTATGGTGGTGGTTTTGTCCTTTGAACTTTGTCTAAAAAAGGCACTGTAGGGGTGGCATGTGCCTTAGCCAGTAACCTGAATCCCAGGAGTGACAGGTGCAGACCATCTCTGGCAAAGCATCGTGGTCTGTCGATCATGTAATCCTAGGCAGACAGATACTGGATCCCCTTTAAATGATACCAGAAGCTTAGACTATTGTTGAAGTCAATCATTTTGTCCTTATATTGTGGTATCATTCAGGGCGAAGGCAGGATGCTACTCAGGGCTAGGGTCATACCTGCCTGGGCCACATGATCCGAGAGCTCTTCTATGTCTCTTTTCATGTAGTCCAGGGAGGTACATCTCAAGTCATTCACTCCAACATGGACAATGACAGAGTCATATTTGTACTTGTTGTGGAGTGACTTGAGTGCATGAGTTATGTGGTGGATCCTGGCACCTGACAGGCAGCTCACTGTAATTTTCTCCTTGTTCAGCCTGGTGAGTGGGACATCAGTGTGCCTGACTATAGAGTCACCTATGACTAAAGTGTTAGGTACATTGTCTTGCCTTAGGGGCTGTTGCTGGGTGGCACACTGGTGTTGTGAGCTATGTGACACTTTGGTTGTGATTGGTGTTTGTTTGTGTTTCAGCTTCGTAGGTCCTTGTTGCTTGGACAGGTTACAGTTAAGGGCCTCCGCATATGTGGATTTAGAGTTGCAATGTGTGGGTGTTGGTGGTGTGAGTTTAGAAGGGCTATGTGTTGCTTGAGGTGTAGTGCGGTTGTTAAACTTCTCCTCTTGACTGTCTAGCACAATCTTGGGTGGAGAGCTTTGCTTCCAATTTGGCTATGTAAGTGCATCTCCCACAGGTTGTAGTGTTGGGTGATAGGAGGAGAGGGTTGTCTGTGTACATGAGACAATTGCTGCATTGCCCCAGTATGCCCAGATTCACCAGGTGGACAGCAGAAATCAATGGAAGCTGACCCTTTGACATGCTTGGTTTGGTGCTTTTTTTTTAAAGTACAGGAGCTGTTTTCCCTTACCTTAGCAAGGTATTTTGCAATTATAGGCTGTTTAGTGCCTATGATTAATTTTTCCTTATTAATAAGGAAAGTTGAGTGTTTGTATCAGTTTAGGGCTTCCTAGTGCTTTCCAGCAGATATTAGAGCAAGTGCTAGTCACAGGGATGCTTAAAGGTAAGATGAAAAAAATGGTTTATCCTAAACACTGCAGTGTGTACTAGAGAAGTTAGATGTGAAAGTAGGTAACTTAAGTTTTACCTGTCTAAAAAGTTTTAGTGGAGAGTCACTATTTTTAAAACAGTAAGATAGATTGAAAGGGGGTGATCAATTTTGTATTCCGGTACTATGGAATACAGTAGAATGGCCAATAAATTTAAATAGTTGAAGAGGAGTGATTTCACAAAATGATAATTTTGTGCTTACTCACACAAGCCACTGAAAGCAGAGAGGAAATGAGATTTATGGTCAAATTAACATAAGAGGCAGGCAACTAAAAATATAGTGGTATTTAAGAACACAACAGTGACAGGGTGGGGGGTAGTGAAAAATTTCTGCCTGACTCACAAGAGACAGAGCTGTGGTGTCTTTTGAAGCTTTTATATGCAGTTAAAAGCAGAACACAAGCAAAACACAAGGTAAAGAAAACAAATCACAGCACTCAAAATATAAAAAGGCAATAAACTAATACAAAATACAACAAATAAAAAGCAAACCAACCTTTCCCTCACAGCAAAGTGTAGCAGAGTCTTGGTGAGCCTTTCCAATAATCTATATCTATGAGTCAGCTGCAAGTAGCTTCCATAGCACACATGCACCCAGCTGGCCCCACCATCCCCCACAGGTACCTCACAGCTCTTATCCCTGCTGTTGGAAATGAGTACAATATGACCCCCACCTCTGTATAGAAATAGCCACAGAATGCAGCATGCTGAAGAGGTGTCCCATGCAGGTGTGTCCCTAGCTGTAAGCATCCACACCACTGGATTAGTAATGACAGAAACTATTGACATTAAAACCTTGCACACCTATCCTGTCTGTGTCTCACCCATACTGCCAATGTATGTTATGTCATGGACAACCAAACAACAACATAACACAGTCCACAGAACCCAAATGCAAGGCCATGTCGACAAATCCTAGTAACATGTCCACCATGTCCTACTGCATGAACTGTGGACCAACCCCAAACTACTGCTGGGATGAAGTGACAACTATAGGGAACTTATCAGATAATGTTTGCATAATATTTGGAAGAGGATAGAATAACAGTGGGGGGGGGAGTAGGAACATGGAGTGTGTGAATTCTGACACTTAGGCATGTGTGCATACTATCTCTGCCTGCAAACACAGAAATGGGTGGCTACAAACCTGCTTGTAAACCACAATGTGAATGGGGTTATGACCAGAAATATGACCCCTTCCTCTGGGTAACCTGTGTGAATCTGTATAGCTGTGAGGATGGATACAGCAGGATATGGCCATACTGTCACGTCGATGGATGTACAAGCATAGGATCCTCAGCCACCACTGTACCAAAATGCTGAACCATTTGCACAGACCCACCAGCAAGTGTTTGCAGATTCCTCTCCAGAACGTCATGATTGTGCAACAATATGTAGGCTGCAGACCACAACACAGGACACAGCTTCTTTCACCCTGCGTTCCCCAGGAAATTACTGCAAGCAAATATGTATACCTGACAGTAGTTGATAACATAAAACAGTGCATATGTGCGAATATCTCTGCTAACACCAAAACCATGTAGCAGAAGCAGCACAGACACAATTACCTACAGTAACCCACTATCCTTTGCCCATTTTGATCCCATATTGTCAACCGATCTACAGATATCCTGCAGAAACAGGTTGCTAGCTGTAGATGTAGAACACAAAAGCCTGCACTGGAATGCAATCTACCTGGAATGGATTCACACATTCATTACAGAAGGTCATACTGGGCATGGTCCCACACTTAAATAAATGAAGCCCATGTCTGGCAACAACAGTGGACTATACATATTTGACAGTCGCAGATGTTTGTGCACACACTCCACATTGCACACCAGTCATGCTTTGCACACACACTGGATAGGAATACACACATATATCCAAGGACAACACACTATAATAGGCCAAACTTACACACACATAGATGTGTGGAAGAGAGTGACAGACAGTGACAAAGAGCCTCCCATCATGAGGCCTGTCCCTCCCAGCACACATCCATTTGGCTAAGACCACATGATGCACAAATGTCAATCACTGTAGACAGTTGCCTCTGGTATCCCTCAGCACTATACTGTCTGTGGTGCATGTGATAACTGTGTACATGACTGTACAAGTCATTCATCTAGCAGTTGTATACATGTACCTGTTAAAGTTAAACCTGTGGGTGCCTGAGTTTTGTGTGTCTGCTTCCAGATGAATAATGTATGGCCCATGCAGACACACTGCAATCCCCATTGCCCTACTTTGGCAAGCCTGCTGATGTCATTCACCTTGAAATACACTTTTGGTGAAGAAATAGCCCTATAAGTTCCGTGACATGTGCTATAATTGTGCAATGCTATAGTGTGATGTACTAGTTAGGTAAGAATTCTAATCCCAGATATAGCAACTGTGAGACTGTGTGTGTAGGGATCAATGCTTTTGTGGCCATTCACAGTCACTACACTCCCCATTGCCCTATTTTGGCAAGCCTGCTAATGTCATTCACCTTGAAATACACCTTTGAGGAAATAATAGTCCAGTAAGCTCTGTGGCAAATCCTATAACTGCATAATGCTGGGGTGTAATGTACTAGCTAGGTAGGAGTTCTAATCCCAGACATGTCAACTGTAAAATGTTGTGTTTGTCTGTGTAGGGATCAATGCTTTTGAGGCCATTCACAGTCACTACAATTTCCATTGCCCTACTTTGGCAGGGCCGTTGATGTCATTCACTTTGAAATACACCTTTGGGGAGGAAGTAGCCTGGTAAGCTCCATGGTGCATCCTGTAATTGTGCAATGTTGTAGTGTAATGTACTAGTTAGGTAGGAGTTCTATTCCCCGACATGGCAACAGTAAAACTTTGTGTGTGTTTGCTTGTCTGTGTAGGGATCAATGCTTTTGAGGCTATTCACAGTCACTAAAATTTCCATTGCCCTACTTTGGCAGGGCTGCCGATGTCATTCACATTGAAATACACCTTTGGGGAAGGAGTAGCCCAGTCATCTCCATGGCAAGTGCTATAACTGTGTAATGCTGTAGTGTGATGTGCGAGTTAAGTAGGAGTTCGAATCTCAGACATGGCAACTGTGACACTCGGTGTGTGTGTTTGGTTGTCTGTGTGTAGGGATCAGTGCTTTTGGGGCCATTCACAGTCACTAGGCACTCCTAAAAATGGAAAACATTGATATCTGTGCAGAGACCTGATCCAAGGCTCCAGAAAGCACCCCTGCAGTACCAGGTTCAACTCATAACACACCTGTGGCTACCAAACCAGGACCAAAACACTGAATGTGGAGGAGTGTCCATATTCACCAAGGATATTCACAACACCAGGCTACTTCCCAACACAATGTGTCTGAAATTCTCCCAGTGCAACTAACACTAGGTAAGACTGTAATCCAAATTGTATAGCTTGCTACAGATCCCTCACCATGCCCCAGGATTCCCACTACACCTTTCTAAACATACTGGAAAATATTATGATACAACCAAACACCCTAATACTGGGTGACTTCAACTACCCTGCCATTAACTGGAAAAACTACTTGTGTACCAACACATGTGACAAATGGTTCTTGCAAGTCATAATTCCCAATGCCATGGATCAAGTAACCCATAGTCCCACCAGGGGCCCAAATACCCTAGACTTGGTCAATACCAACATGGGAAATCAATGCTCCACACCTATGGTCGCACTATCAGTGGTCAGGTCTGCCCATAAGCTAATCACCTTTAACATCCACATCCCTCCCCCACACCCCAGTAAGGAAACCTCTGTAAAACACATCTCCAAAGCCAACTTCATGCTACACATGTCAGATGTGAAGAATTGTCATGACACCTAGGCAGACGGGAACTGAAAGTTCAACTGCTGAATCCTACACTAAGGTACTGTGCGAGCACATCCACTCTTGCATGAATTGTGCCATCCTAAATAGAACTAAGATGCTACCCACCAAGAAAAGGAAGCCAATGTGGTGATCCCCTGCCAGAAACAAGCTTTACAACAAAGGGAATAAACTGTTGCAGAAAAGAGGAAATTCCCAGGATGCAAAATACTCCCTTACCAGCCTCAGTAAGAAGCTGAGATCCCTTATAAAACCCTCCAAAGCTAGTTACAAAAATAATATAGCCAAAGATTCCAAAGACAACTGCAAGCCATTCCATAGCTATGTCAGGAATCTAAATGGCAATGCTCAGATCTGCTCTGAGTTACAACAGGATGGCATTTAATATACTGATCCCAAGGATATTGCAAATATCCTGGCAGATCGATTCAGTGCCAACTGCACCCCTCTCCCACCCCCTAAAGGGCCCATCTCAATATCGAAAGATTGCCAGATTCCAGTAATAACAGCCTCACAGGTAAAACCCACACTCTCCAGAGCTAAGAAAACAGCATCCATGGGACCAGACAACATCCCGGGCTGTGTACTACATGAACTACAAAATGAACTGCCATCTCACCTATGTGCTATGTCTAATCATAGCCACACCTCAGGCTTCATGCCCACTGAGTGACACACAGCTACAGTTATCCCAGTCCACCAGGGGGGATCCACCTTGGATCCTGGAAACTACCACCCCAGCAGTATGACGTTCCTGATCTGCAAGGCCATGGAAAGTATTATCATGGAACTTATGAACAAAGACATTGGCAACCTGCAAACACTGGACCCCACCTAGGTTGAGTTTGTGAAGGGCCGATCATGTCACCTGAACCTGATTGACATCTTCGAATCAGTCTCCAGAGCTATGGATGAGGGTAAGGTGGTTCACACAGCCTATCCGGACCTCGCCAAGGCTTTTGACACCATCCCCCAGTCTGGAATCATAGATAAATGTACTAAACTGGCCATTAATCCCTACATCACCCAATGGGTTGCCAACTGCCATACTGACAGAACCCACACTGAAAAAGTAGGCAACTCCAAATCCAGCCCCAGACAAGTGACATTTAGAGTACCTCAGGGTTCAGTCCTGGGACTGCTCTTGTTCGGCATCTACTGCTCTGAAGTACAGGCTAACACTAAGGGACTCTGGCTAACAAAGGTCGAAGATGACTGCAAACTGGGAGCCAATATTGAATCCCTAAATGATGTGGATATTCTACAAAAGGACCTTACAGAAAGAGATGCTTGGTGTCTAAGCTATGGCCTCAAGCTCAGTGCCAAGAAATGTATAGTTATCCCCTTTGGGAAGGGACATATACCCATGAAGTACCACATAGGTGGCAGTACACTAAACACCGAAAGTGTGATAAGAGACTTAGGGACACAGGTGGACAGTGTTCTCACCTCTGATAACCACATTGCCACAACAGTCAGGAAATCCACCTATGTGGCACACCTCATTACTAAGAGCTTTTCATCCAGAAAAAAAGGACGCAATTGTCCCACTGTAGTCATCACTCAGTAGACCCAGTACAGAATACAATGCCCCATTTGGTATGTACCTCACAAGACATCTGCAACAACTAGAAAGGCTGCAGAAATATTTCACTAAAAGAATCACAGGCCTAAACCAGTTGCTCAATACTGACCGTCTGAAAATCATCCAGCTATACTCTGTCACATATCATCCATTCAGAGGGGATCTCTGCTTAACATACAATTCCATGTCAAACCCAGAGTTGTTGGACATGCTATACTTAAAGAAATCCCAATCCCTCAGAGCCACACACTCCAGGGATCCAAACCTTGTCATCACAATGAACAAAACATGCTGGAGGGATGGGTTCCTGACCCAGAGACTCCCCAGATTCTGGAATAGACTGCCTATACGTGTCAAGCAAAATGCCTCTTTGGGCCTCTTCAAAAGGAACCTTGACGATTGGATGGGAGATAGGAAATTCACCCCAGAAATCATGGTAGTTGCCCTGCTAGACAGGGGTCCAGGGAAGTAAATATTGTGGGAAGACATAGCCAGGGAATTGTCAGGGCTAGGCATGTATGGGCCCTAGGGCTTAGTACCAACCTATGAACCTATGAACTACACTTTCCATTGCCCTACCTTGGCAAGCCTGCTGATGTCATTCACTTTGAAATACACCTTTAGGGAAGGAATAGCCCCATAATCTTGATGGTGCGCGCTGTAACTGAGTAATGCTGTAGTGTGATGTACTAGTTAGGTAGGAGTTCTAATCCCAGACATGGCAACTGTAAAACGTTATGTGTATCTTTGCCTGTGTAGGGCCCAATGCTTTTGAGGCCATTCACAGTCACTACAATGTCCATTGCCCTACTTTGTCCAGCCTGCTGATGTCATTCACTTTGAAATACACCTTTGGGTAAGGAATAGTCCAGTAAGCTCCATGATACATGCTATAACTGTGAAATGCTGTAGTGTGATGTACTAGTTAGGTAAGAGTTATAATCCCAGACATGGCAAATGTAAAACTTTGTGTGTGTGTTTGTCATTAGTATCCTGTATGAAGGTAGCTGTGACTGTGTAATAACAGGACTCACTGTG
Organism: Protopterus annectens; assembly: GCF_019279795.1. Taxonomy (NCBI): domain Eukaryota; kingdom Metazoa; phylum Chordata; order Ceratodontiformes; family Protopteridae; genus Protopterus; species Protopterus annectens. The sequence continues at coordinate 755,954,504 of NC_056730.1, read as the reverse complement.
GAGTGGGTTTTGCAAATGTCTTATATGATGGGCCTATTATATGTCACAATGTCCACCTTACAAGGACAACAGATGTCAAACAGCAGAGAGACTGGTGTAGGCAATCCATACCCCTACATGTGACACCATGGTTTTGGGAACAATATAGGCAAACCTTGTATTACCGAGAGAATACTCTCCACCCATGTCTCATACACAAACACACTTGGCTAGGCAACAACCACTATGTTGGTAGTTCCCTGCATATTGGCCACAGATAGTAACCATGGTGTTATTGCAGTGGACTACAGAGAATATAGCACCCTGTCCCATCCCTACAATACAGTGGTCCTTTGCTATGTTCCCCACTGGATGCCTGCAACAACTGTAGAGTCAGAAAGTCTAACCCACAAAGAAAATACCATGCCTTATACACATGTCCCGTATGCACTGATGCCACTGACACCAGTGAATACCTGTATCATGCTGTCAGTGTAGGTGCAGGGGCAACCTGGTTTCCATTTCCAGTTCTCACCACATGAGGTCAAGAATGGCACATCAGATGATAATCTGATTATACAACATCCCCCAGATACCCCAGGTACACTTCCACATTTCACAGAACATGCTTGTGGGACATGTGCACATCTCACACACTGTCCATGTTATGGAATATAGAATACATACATGGCAAACATTGCACAGCACTGGCCACCCACAATAGTAACCCTTGACATACCCTTTGCCCATATATCAGCCTGATCACCTCTGTGGTGCATGTGATACCTGCATATTACTGTAGTGTAGCAAACTAGTTAGTTATGCATTCTAATCCTGACCCTGCCAACTGTGATAATGTGTCTGAATCCCTGAGAGAGTGTGGCTGTGTCTTCCTTGACACCTGTTCTTGTGGACAGGCACATGTACTACATCTGCCTTATCCCTCCTTTATCACTGTTGCTGATGTCACTTACCATCAAATATACCTTTGGACAGCTCCCCAACATGTAATCTCTGTGATGCATACAATAACTGCATTGATATGTAATAGCAATACATAGTCAGGCAGGGGTTTGAAACCCCATACTGGTAAGTGTGTGACACAAACATGCTTAACATTTACTCTCCTACCCCCTCCCTGTCTTACTTTGTCTCTGGCTGTCTCTCTCACTCCCTTTCTGGTGGATGTGGAGAAGTAAACCTGCTTTGCTTAGGCAGCAGCATGTGTTTTGTAAGTAATGCTCATGGTCAGCTGATGGCCTGTGCATGGATTGCAGTCCCACACTTGCTGATTACATGTGGAACAGCTGTGGTAACATTCCCATAGCCAATTGCATGGAAACACACTCCTATAACTAGGAACATCATGTGGGTGTTGGCCCTTTTCACTCACTGTGAGCAGGACTTCATGTCGGTGTTTGGCAATCAGCATCACAGATGGTAGTGGGATATACCTCTAACAACATACACTGTGGAGACAGGCCAAAAACCAGAAGGGGATGTTCCAGACATGACTACAGAATGTAAGTTTTTCTCTTTTGGATTTGAAGTAATGTTGGTTTAACAGGGTTTGTGTGGATATGGCTGATCTACATGATTTAATACCTGTCATGACAGTGTTATGTGACTGCGGTGGTGGTGCTGTGGTAGCGCTGTCACCTCACAGTAAAATGTTGTCCCATTCGATTCTTCTGTCTGGAGACATGTGTGAATGGGCCTACCTTCGTTGAAGGTTGTGCGTCAGGGCTGGCAACTCAGCATGTAAAAATCTACAGCCAATCATTAGCAGACCGGAGTTCCGCTGTGGCGACCCCTAACCGGGAAAAGCCAAAAGACACAACAACAACAACATGACAGTGTTATGTGGATGAGGAAACTCCCACCTGTAGAGTTATCTGCAGACTGGCCAGTGTTTGGAGTCTTATGTGTCTTGTGTTACTCACAGATTACCTATCTTAAAACTCCAGAAGCATAGTCTGAGGATCACATTCAGTACATGGTGTCAGCCATGAGAGTTACTGACTATCTCTCATAGGACATATGTCATAACAAACCCTGTTATACCAGTAAATGTATGAGGTTATCACAGCAACATGTCAATATTGGCCCTGTGATTGGCCTCCAGCTACAACTCCGTCAACCTTTGTACATATGTCATGCAGTAAGACGTGCATATATTCAGTACACCATTATTTATTGACATCATACCTGATAACATGCCAGTGAGATATAAGACTGCTAGACATGTTGTGTATAGTAAGGGTTATATTTGAGGACAAAACCTGGACATTCTGTCATAGTGTGTACATTAGTGAGGTCTGTGTACTTATGGTGATTGTTGACAGTGTGTATTGTGAATATGTACCTTGGCCTGTGTGCAGACTGTGGTAGATGTCATTGTTCTTGGTCCTGTTCTCTCTGATGTTACATGCTGCATTGTACCCTATTGCAGTGGGGGCTGGTGTCTTCAAATCAAAGGGGGGCTGCAGGAGACAGCTGAATGGGTGGGGCCAACAAGAAGAGGTGTGCCCAACTAGAAAGGGGTGCGGCTATGCTAGAAACTGCAAAAACTGGGACTTTAATTAAATACGCTGCCCTGGGTGCCAAACTGTCATTATGAGAGTCCAATCAAGACAAAATGAAGTGTAGAAGAAAAAAAATATTTCAATGCATTGGCTACATAACAGCTTACTTAATATCTTGATGGAAATAAAAAGGTTGTGAGGCATGAAAAAGTAAATTACTTTTTAAATACATTACTGGAATGCCAGTCAATATCAAGTATAAAAAACAAGCAGCACTCACCTCAAACCACTTCGACTTGCACTACAGTTATAATTATAATTTATATTCAGCTTTATAAAAGTACCAAGTAACATGCTGAAAATAGCAATCTCTGTGATACCGCCACTTGTAAAAACATTTCTTATCCAAAAAAGACCTGCTGCTTAACAACAACTATATACTTGTTTCATGGGGAAAACATGATCAAAGTAAAAAATGAACAGCAAACAAGAAACAAGCTCAAGATAAATTGCTTAAAGGATTACTGCACAGGTTATGGATCAAACATGATAGATTGGCATTCTGTTTAGTTTACGGGTAAAGTCTGCAAAGATGACTGCAAGTCCCCAACAAATGTAATGAGCTTCTGAAAATACTTTAATCCTGTCCTTTATTACAAATACTGTCATATGCATTTCAATACCCAAGGCTTATATGTTATCTAGTTATGTAAATATTCTCTGCATGGCAACAACAAAAAGGATTTCAATGCTGGTAATTCTTTAACAGTATGCTTATTAAAGGTTACTTGCATCTTACAGTCTCAGACAAGCTTACCTGATGGTCATTAAAGAATTGCTACTTAAACACAGAGCAACAGGTACTGCAACAACATGCATTTTCTGAATAAGAAGAAGCATAATTCAACAGTATAAAAATATGACAGAAAACCATAACATTCTGCAAAGTCAAGGGAAGATGAAAAGGCACTGTAGTACTTGTGTCTACCTTAGATGGGGGGATACTCTGCACACTTAATACTGCATAACTGCTCTTTGGCTTGCTTGGGCACATCCAGAGTCACTATGTGGGGTGCAAAAAGTATGTCATAATTTGAAATGTCTCTGGCTGATGGTGATGGCACTGACACATTTATAGGCTCATAGGTTCATAGGTTGGTACTAGACTATCAGCCCTAGGGCCTATACAAGCCTAGCCATAATAATTCCCTGGCTATTTCTTCCCACACTATTTACTTCCTGGACCCCTGTCTAGCAGGATGACTGATGTGATCCCCAAGGTGAATTTCCTTTCTCCCATCTGATCATCAAGGTTCCTTTTGAAGAGGGCCAAAGAGGCACTCTGCTTGACATGTATGGACAGTCTATTCCAGAGTATGGGGAGTCTCTGGGTCAGGAACCTATCCCATCAGCATGTTTTGTTTATTGTGATGATAAGGTTTAGATCCCTGGAGTGTGTGGCTCTGAGGGATTCAGACTTCTTTAAGTGTAGCATGTCCAACGGTTCTGGGTTTGACATGGCCTTGTATGTTAAGCAGAGATTGCCTCTGAGTAGATGATATGCGGCAGAGTATAGCTGGAGTTTTTTAAGGTGGTCAGCATAGGGCATCTGCTTTAGGCCTATGATTCTTTATTTCTGCAGCCTTTCCAGTTATTGCAGGTGTCTTGAGAGGTATATACCAAATGGGTTATTCTGTTCTATAATGGGTCTAATGAGGGATGAGTACAGTGGGACAATGACCTCCTTTTTTCTGGATGAAAATTCCCTTAGTGATGAGGTGTGCCACATAGAAGGATTTCCTGACTGTTGTGGTGATGTGGTTATCGAAGGTGAGACCACTGTCCACCTGTGTCCCTAAGTCTCTTATCACACTTTCAGTGGTTAGTGTACTGCCACCTATGTGGTAATTCATGAGTACATGATTTTTACCAAAGGGGATAACTATACTTTTCTTGGCATTGAGCTTGAGCCCATAGCTCTGGCACCAAGCATCTGTTTCTGTATGGCCCTTTTGTAGAGTATCCATATCATTTGGAGATTCAATAATGGCTCCCAGTTTGCAGTCATCTGCAAACTTTGTTAGCCAGAGTCCCTTAGTACTGGCCTGTACTTCAGAGAAGTAGATGCCAAACAAGAGTGGTCCTAGGACTGAACCCTGAGGTACTCCACTTGTCACTTGTCTGGAGTTGGATTTGGAGTCAGCTACTTTTACAGTGTGGGTTCTGTCAGTAAGCCAATTGGCAACCCATTGAGTGACATAGGGATTAATGCCCAGCTTAGTAAGTTTATCTATGATTCCAGAGTGGGGGGTGGTGTCAAAGGCCTTGGCGAGGTCCAGATAGGCTGTGTGGACCACCTTATCCTCATCCATGGCTCTAAAGACTGATTTGAAGAAGTCAATCAGGTTCAGGAGACAAGATCGGCCCTTCATGAACCCAAACTGGGTGTAGTCCAGTGTTTGACGGTTGACAATGTCTTTGTTTATAAGTTCCATGATAATACGTTCCATGGCCTTGCAGATCTGGCTCGACAAGAGTGATGGGGCGGTAGTTCCTGGGATCCAAGGTGGATTCCCCCCATTGTGGAGTGGGATAACTGTAGCTGTGCACCACTCAGTGGACACATTTGTCATACCTGTCAACTTCAGAGCAAGAAATCGGGACACAGCCATAAATAGAAGTGGGACAAAGGCCAAAAAATTAGGACAATTTGTACATATTGCTCTTATAAACTGAAAAAGATAATTAGGTCTTGCATTAGTATGAATTTTCTGAAGGGTATGAAATCTGAAACTCAAATGTCTGTCGTTATTTTCTAACTTCCATCTTTTATGATTTGCTACTAATTTGCCAGAAAAACCACAATATTTTGAAAAACAGACCAAAAATGTGATGGAAAAATATAAAATAGCCACACAATACAGCTGGGAGCCTGTCAAAGAAGCAACACTTTTTTAATATTAGTACTGTTAACTTGAGCAGCTGACAAAATAATAGAATCTACATGCATTTCTGAAATTAAAAGTAATCTATAACTCTGATCATTACAATTATTTATTAACTGTAAACCCTCCATGTTTTCTTCCAAATTTTCCATTTTGCAGAGGGATTATTAGAGGGAGAACAACATTTTGGGCCAAAATCAGGGACAGTTGAGAGGTTTGGATATACCTAATTCGATAAAGTGATTTATTTGCGCATACCTCTTAACGCAGGAAATTTGGACAAGGCCAAATATATTGGGGGAACATACGAACAGTACTAAAAATTGCTCTTGTATAAACTTAGACAGTTGACAGAATAACAGGTCTTGCATGCATTTTTCTGAAGGGTATGAAATCTGAAACTCAATATCTGTCATTATTTAGTGCCTTCATTCCTTAATGATTTGTCAGAAAACCACAAATGTTATGAGGAACAAACCAAAAATAAGAAGCAAAAATCTATTCATTCTGCAGATATCTGGTCAGTTGGGAGGTATAGTTCAGCCAGGGCTGTCTGAGTTTGCTGCCCTTCCCCCTCATCAAATCATGGTTGAACGGGGCCTTCCCCCTGCAGCTATTCCAATGCCCCATTACTTGGCTATTTTTCCCCATTTACCATAAACACTGTAATGTGCATACTGCTTTACTTCTACGATGATTTGGATTTTATTTAAAAGTTTTATTTTACATTTTACAGCACAAACACTAATAGACATCTGCTAAACAAAGAAATGCAGCCTCACAATGAAAATAGACTTAGCATTAAAATTCTCTGCCCTTGAAACTCACATTTATTTAAGCAGCATTGAAACCCACATTGAAAGAAAATACATCTGGCCAGTGGCAGATAAAGATTAACGTTGAGCTGTTTTCAAATCATAGGCCCCTTGCACAGGAAACATACATGTGTTCTTTGATACACCTTCCTGATTGCATTAAATTATATTCCTTGTATAATACAGTGCAATTGTTCAAAGGCATTTTACATTTATTGTTTGGAACATTTTTCCAGTAAACAATGAAACAAAATTAATGCACCAATAATGACAAAACTGCCCAGTTCAGAACATTTCCATCATAAAAGTCTACTCAAACTTCTACAATCCACCAGTATCAGTAAATGTGCACAATCTCTGCAGAAGTAAAAGTCATCTATAATTTCACGTTAAAGAGATCTGTAACTAATGAAGAGGTTGCTGCTAGCAAACAACTTTATATTTCATTGTTTCATCTACAAATAAAGTGCCTGTTGCCCTTGAGGAATAAATTTCCTATGTTACATAAAAAATGATAAGCTAGTAATATTGCAATAGGGGATGGATGGCAAACTGATAACAGGTTCATCGTTGCTAGGTATCTCCACCAAAGAGGACATTCTCTGGACTGCAGCATACACCCCCTTTAAAAGTACAACGCAGTACATTAATCCTTCTATATATTGTGGGAGTAGAACTCACAGCTTTCTGCATCAGAAGCAAGTACACTACCTGTTGTGCTATTAACAAGGTAAGCAGACTTGGCATAATCAGCACTAAACTTCTCTTCAAGCTCTCAGCTCCTTGTAAATTCCACTCAACACTCAGCTGCATCTCTCAACTTTGAAGCAAAAGAAATCTGGAAAAAGCCAAAATGTATTGGGGGGGACAAAAACCCAAAAACTAGGGACACATTTTAAACATTGCTTGTATAACATTGGAAAGTTGCTAGAATAAAATGCTGTGTTACTGCCAAGTCTTAAAAGCAGGACCCTATGCACTACAGTCAGAGCAGCATACCACTATGCCTAATCAGCTGTGTCTTAAAAGGCAGCTAGACTGAAACTTACATGGCTATCATTTAGTAAATTCAGTTCTAAGCATAGCTCCCAACTTCTTAGAAAAAAACACCTAGACAAAGCCAATAATGGAGGAATACAGCCCCCCAGACATATTCAGTGAATTCAGTTCTCACCGTAGCTCTCAATCTGCTAGCACAAAAAACCTGGACAAAGCCAACAATAATCTTATAAACAGAAAATTGCTAGAATAAAATGTTTTGTGTTAACCTGTACTTTTTGAAGAATATGAAGTCTGAAATTCAAATGCCTGTCATTATTTTCCAGAAAAAAAACACAGATTTTATGAGGAACAGAACAACAATACGAAGCAAAGCTTTCACAAGTGGTGGTGGGTAGGGAATTCAAGCTCTTGTTACCAAACTTCAAGTTAAAGGGTTTAAGTCTAGTCACTACCAGGTGTATTTTTCTGAGATCTTGTAGTCACACACACACACACACACACACACACACACACACACACACACACACACACACACACACACACACACACACACACTGTTTCCTCCATAAAGCAAGCACAGCAGTCCAAAGCTGTGCATCCTCTTGTTCAGGAATGCCAAAGCACACATGCATGTGAGCACAGACTGCCAAACTTGCAGTATGATCCACTTCCAGTCTATGTGGCTGTAACTGCATAGACTTCTGGGGCATCTGTGAGACTGCTGTCTTATTCTGAATACAGACTAGTTAAATAGCAGTCTGGAATCAAGTTTCCACTCACGCATGCATGAGTTTTTTAGTTTTGGAATTTTTTTTTATTTTTGGTTTTCAGCTGGGGGGCTGCAGTCCTGCAGCCAATAGGATGAGCCGCCACTGCCCTATTGGCTTACATGTTTAGTAGGGCCAAACACACACATGTCCCATACCTCAGTCAGGCATCGGACTACGATGTGTAGTGGCCCAATATATGTAGGGTTAGTGTGTGAGTGGCACATATGAGGATGACGTTGATCAGACAGTCCATATACTGTAATATTAAGCACGCTTACCATATGTGGCTGTGGCTGTGTTGACAGTGGTTGTGGGTATGCACTTTCACACAGGTATCTGTTACTCTGTGCTGTGACATGCCTTTAGAGCCTGCTATATTTGCACGCACATGTATATTCCCCCATAAGAAATGTAGGCCAGTGTTGTGGCAGGCTACCTGTAGTTTGCAATAGCGCTTTGTGTCATGCCTTGCAGCTCAGTGTACTTACCCAGTGTGATGTTATGTCCAGATAATTGTCAGATGTACTGCTGCTGGACCACCATAACTGTCGTGTATTTCTGACAAAGCAGTGGGATGCTGTACCGATGTATGTCACTAACTAGTGGGTAGTATATGGGCATGTGACCTCTGCACCACCAGTTATTATGTGTCAGGACAGACAGGAGTGTGTGAATGCATAAACTGTGTGGGCATATGTATTCCAGTATTTACATAATATACTCATTTACATGGCTGTTAACATCCACATTGTTAGGCTTGGTCCACATGCCTTGCACTAAGGGGTTCTGTGTATACCTCTGGACTGACCGACCAGAGTGTGTCAGACTATTCCACAGGACCATTACTGTGATATCTGTAGTACTGTACTATAATGACCTTAAGATGTCTGTTAGTAACTGATGATGTACATGTCGATAGCAGATGGGACCTCCCACACACAACATTTCTGTTAAGACAACCCTGTTAAAGTAGCAACAGTCTACATTTATACCTGCAATACTTACATGACATCCCCTTGCTCTATGAGGTTGAGACTATTGGTGCTGACTCCACTCCATGTTCTGGACATATGTTAAACATATATATATATATATATATATATATATATATATATATATATATATATATATATATAAATCTCCATATAGCTATATAGATATATACACATATACATATCTACATACATATATGGATATCTAGTGCACACACACACACACACACACACACACATATATATATATATATATACATCTATAAATGGATACACATATACAGACATAAATATATATATATATATATATATATATACATATATATATATATATATATATATATATATATGTGTGTGTGTGTGTGTGTGTATATATATATATATATATATATATATATATATATGTATGTGTACATATATATAAAGATATATATATATATATATATATATATATATATATATATATATATATATATATATATATCATACCTCTCAACCTGGAAACATCAAAAATCTGGGCAAGGCCCATGAAAAATGGGTAAAGATCTGTACACGATTAACATCTAATTTGCATACCTAATTATGTAACCCCACCCACTCCAATGGAATTGTGGGATACCAACCTTCAAATGCAAATTGAAAAACAGACAACTAAAATATGGCACCAGAGTGCCCCTGCAGCTATTCCAATGTCCCATTACCTGGCTATTTCACCCCATTTACCATAAACACTAATGTATGCATACTGCTTTACTTCTACAATGATTATTTAGATTTTATTTTTACATTTTACAGCACAACAATGCAGAAACACTAATAGACATCTGGTAAACAAAGTAATACTCTCTCACAATGAAAATAGGCTTGGCATTAAAACTTCTCTGCCCTTGAAACTCACATTCATTGAAATTGCATTGAAACCCACACCACATCCAAAGAAAATGCATCTGGCCAGTGGTGGATAAAGATCACCTTTGGGCTATTTTTAAATCATTGGCCCCTTTTACCCAAAACAAGAAACATACATATGTTCTTTTCTTTGATACACCTTCCTGACTTTATTAAATTATATTCCTTGTATAATACATCACACTTGTTTTAAATTATATTCCTTGTATAATACAACACACTTGTTTTAAATTATATTCCTTCTATAATACAACACACTTGTTAGAGCGCATTTTAAATTTATTGTTTGAACATTTTTCCAGTAGGCTATACTGTAGACAATGAAACAAAACGCATGAACCAATAATGACAAAACTGCCTAATTCAGAACATTTCCATCATAAAAGTCTACTTCTATACCCAAAGTATAAATAGAATGACAGTAGTGTAAGCCATAGGCATCTTGCACAGTGTCTCACACTTATTTTCAATTTCATTTTTTTTGGGGGGGGTCAAAAACCAGGGACACATTTTAAACATTGCTTGTATAATTTTGTAAAGTTGCTAGAATAAAATGTTGGGTTACCACCATGCATTTCACTGGCATGTTTTGAACCCAGTATCATATGCATTACGGTGTGGGCAACATACCACTATGCTAAATCAGCAGCTTGCTGAAAAATAGGAAGTCTGAAACTTAATGGCTATCATTTAGTGATTTCATTTCTCACTTCTCACCACAACTCTTAGCCTCTTAGAACAAAAAACGGGAAAAAGCCAATAATGGGGGAATACAAATTCAGTTCTCACTTCTCAGTATAGCTCTCATCCTCTTAGCACAAAAAACCTGCACAAATGAAGCCAATAATGGGGAATGCAAATTCATTTCTCACTTCTCATTGACATAGCTCTCAACTCTTAGCACAAAAATCCTGGACAAAGCTCACCAGTGGTGATGGCAAGGGACTTACCAGGGCGTGGGACACATTTTAAACATTGCTTGTATAATTTTGTAAAGTTGCTAGAATAAAATGTTATATTACCACCATGCATTTCACTGGAAAATTTTGAACCCAAGACTCTATGCACTATGATCAGAACAATATAGTACTATACCAAATCAGCAGCCTTCTGAAAAACAGGAAGACTGAAACTTAATGGCTATCTTTTAGTGAATTCATTTCTCACTTCTCACCACAGCTCTCAACCTCTTTGCACAAAAAACCTGGAGAAAGCTCACAAGTGGTGACGGCTAGGGACTTTAGGATCTTTTTACCCTGTACCCAAGGTACAGAGTTTAAGTCTGAGTACTTCTAGCCACCTTGAGGGATGTGTTTTCATGTAAAGGAAATTAAAAGCTTGTATGTATATATATATATATATATATATATATATATATATATATATATATATATATATATATAGTTCAATAAGCAATCATTTCATATTAATCTATCTTACATAATTAAAAAAAAAAATAAACACACAAGTCTTGACCTAACAGTTTAGGCCCTATTCTTTACATTATCAGGCTTGTGTCAGTAAAACTTTCAAACTTTGAAACAGTTTTCCAACATTCCTGATCTAACTTCTTAGCTTCATAACAAGCACAATCTAATAAATCAACATATATGTACACCCTCACAATGATCACTCACACACACACACACACACACACACACACACACACACACACACACACACACACACACACACACACACACTCTGTCCTTACTTCTCTGAATGCAGGCTGACGAATGATAATACATCTTTATTTCCCATTGCAGCAGCCGAGCTTCTAAAATCAGATGAGTTATAATACGTCTCCATTTGGCCATAATAAATTGACATTCCATTGCAGCAGCAGCAGCTGAGCAAAAAAGCAGGCAGGAAGGAGCTTCTAAAATAAATAAAATCCAGGTGCGAGCAAAACAAACAAACCGTTCCCACTCACAAAAGTATTTGATTTGAGCCTACGTGCACAAGCTCAATTCCAACAGACTGGTAGCCCTAATGGAGCTGACTTCATCGCACAGCTGACAAAGCATGAAAAATAAAAAAAAAACACAAAGGAAAAAAATCAGAAATGAAGGGGTGCCACTCGGAAATTGTGGCACCCCATTTTTGGACACCAAAACTCGATAAAAAACAAGTAATTCGGGACAGTTGGGAGGTATGATATGTATACAGAGAGATCTATATATGGCCATATATATAATGCAATATACAGATGCATATAAATACATATATATGAACATATATGTGTATGTACATGTACACATATATTTACATATGTGTATATATATATATATATATATATATATATATATATATATATATATATATATCCATATCCTTGTTATGTGTAAACATTAATGTTGTGTATACCTTCCTAAATGTATCACACCATATTTATCTGCTATATGTAGATTTAGATATAACAACATACATGATGCAACAGTAATATCACTAACATGTACTACACAATTATAGAAGTCACAGCAATTGTTCAATGCTATTCAGTATGTGTACTGACAGATACATTGGAAAAACAACAATTTCCTTCACAGCTATCATATTTTAGTGGTTAACTGCTGTGACTGTAGTGTATAGAGTCCTGGGTTCAAGTATTGCAAGGACTGTTTATTTGTTGCTGGGCAGAACAAGGGCTGTTGGATACAGAGAGGTTAAGCCAATTTTGAGCAGCTTTAAGCACGTTTTTGTGGGTTTGAGCAAAGCTAAGGGGTGCTAACATATGGTTAATCATACGGGCACTTACACCATGTAGGCTTCATTTACCAGTGTGCAAATGTGCTAAGCTGTAATGCTGCAGCAATGCTGACACCTACTACGCATAGCTCAGCCCTGCTAACCAGTGCTCACATTCCAGTCTGATAACATAGCAGGGTAATGACATCTCTAATAAGTATATATAATGCCATGTACGTAACATGCGTCTATGTGCTGTCATTACAGTAGCAAGGGGTGTGAGTCTACTGTCTAGGACACGAGTATATATAGCTTGTACAACACTCGTATCAGTTTGAATGTGTTACATTCATGGGCAGTACCCCAGGCTATATGCAGTCACACTGGCATGTAGTGTATCATTACATTACTACTGTTGAGAGTTCTTTTCCAAGTAAGAGCAGATTGCAAATTGTAGTACTGGAAACAAACACCTCTGCATGCAGAGGTGGAGTATGAGTCCTCACTGTCATGTTCCTGGTGTGTGAACTGTGTCTCTTTAAATATTTCCTACTGGATAATGATCTGAAATGTGGAAAATAATTGTAGACTCCTGTGTGTATAGCACATGTCAGTAAGGGCTGCCGTCATGTAGTAATGGCATACCTATCAGTGTCAGATGTCTATCTGTAAACTCATTCATCCTAATGCATAGCTAGTTGGCTAACTAATGTCTGTCTGTCCTCTGTACAGATGTGCAGATGACAGTTATCCATCTTGGATGCTTACTGGCAATCTATGCTTGACTGACACTGACATGTCTGCCCAGCTGTGTTATGAATGCCACCAATATGAATCCACATCCTGTATGCACCACATGCCATAGATACCTCAACCACACTACCACAGTCAACAGAACATGCTTGGGTACAGGTCTCCAAAATAGACACTGACCATGTTATGTAATACATGTTGCATACATGTCAACTGGAGCACCTCACTGGCCCTCTGCAAGAGGCACCCAGATGATTTGGTTGCATGTCACTCTCATCCTGAGGATCACCTCAGTGGTATCTGTTGATAGATGGCCTGCTGGCACATGGTAGGTGGCATGATACCACTGTACACACATCCCCTACACTTCCCATCTCTCCATGGACACTAGCCTGGTACACACCTATGAACACCTGCACTGATTCACTCCAGTACTGACAAATGTGTAGGTGTGCATTACTGAAAATATCAGTGTCTGTGTATTTGTAGACCTGTAATTGGGAATACCCTGAGGTCCTTCACACCCACCACACCCCCCATTGCCATAGTTAGATGTGGCTGCTGCTTTACCGGACATTACATGTACCTTGTTACTCTCTTCAACCTAAGAGCTACCTGGGCCTTGCAGTACCAGCACAACACTGTTGTAAAAATGGGGTGATAGGCATGGGATACCCACTGAGTTCTGGCAAGTGTGTGTATCTGTGCATGCGTGTATATATGTAGGGTACAGCATTCTGACACAACATTCTCCTATTACAATTTGCATTGCCATACAGTATTAGGGATAGTGATGTGTCTGACCATAGGAGAGGCATGACAATGCTTCACCCTAATATGCCTGTGGCATGTGCATTAGATGCATATCTCTGTAGTAGCACACTTGGGATGGACAAGGGGTTGTATTACAGTCCTGGTCAATGAGTGATGGCGAGTATGTCAGAGTATTATCATGGGTTTTAGAGCATACAATATCCACAATGGGGTGTGGGTGTTGGGTATACTGTCATTAAACCATGGTACCCCTGGTACATGTCTCATGTTCCACTGTATGGTGACCACTGTCACCATCAACCATACAGGTAACTGATAACACTATCTATCCCAGTTATGCATGTGCTGTGTGCAACCTACCTGTAACATAATGGACACACTGACAAGGTAGTTAGCACTGAAAGGCCCAGGTCTCTCAGATGTCTGTCTGACTGTTATGTGTTTGTCAATGTGTATATGACAGTATGTAACACTATGTATTGTCCCTAAACAACCAGTACATCCCCCATTACTATACTGTACATGCCTGGGATGTTCTTCGTGTAACATGCAACCTGGAACAGACCTCATCCTAAAAGCTGTGCAGTGTGTGCAATTAAAGCCACATGCATCAGTAGCACTACATACCTAGGTAGCTGTCTAGTCCCAGTGTTGCCAAGCAAGAGTGTGTTTGTATGTGGAGGAATCTACAGTTCAGTTTGCAGAATATACACGTCCCAGGAGGTCATCTGTCCAAGAACTACCTGGCATATGCTAATATTTCACAGGTATCATCCTGTCGACATACATTCCATCACAACTAGTGTTAGATGTGTAAATGGCCTCTTCCCCACTGTGTAGGTGTGCAGCGATACTGGGGTTGGTATATATAGCTGGGTGTGGCTGTTGTGGACACAGCCAACATCATTGCAGTTACTTTTGTGTGTATCCCCCCACTTAACTGTTTCTAATACTGTCCAGTTCATGTTAACAAGTTAGGCAGTTGTCTATCACACTGTCTGTGGTTCTACAGCACCTCTCACCCTCCAAAGGGTAGGGGTGTGCCACCCACACCAGCACACATATGTTTACCGAGTTGAGGATTGCACTACTTTGGGGAAGGGGACATATACACTGTCAGTACCATCGTCAATGACATTAAACTAGCAGACTGCTTATTCCCAAATGTGTTGTTGTGCCTATTGTGGCTTGGTGGAATTACATTGGCTACAATAGGTTCCTTGCACAGGTACATACATCCATGTGTACAGTATTCTCTGTGTAGTGCATCAACACCAAAGCCTCTGTGTGTGTTATGCACAAACATGTGGTGTGTACCACCCAGTACACTTACCATTGTCCTCTGTGGAAGGGCTGCAAACAGCAGCCTTCATGTACTCACCTGTATACACCACCCCCAGACTTCTCAGCCATGCAGCACAGGCAGTAACTGTTATACAGACCTGTGACATGTGTTCCCCTGTACCCAGGATATGGCACAGCCAACATGTCACCACAGTGCCATACCCCTTGTAGGATATGATAGCAGACCATCCTCCTGCTGACACATGGACACCTACAACCCAAACGGATAACATTATGGAGATCACAATCACTCAGTGTTAATAACAGCTATAATGCATCATGGCTGGACAGCTACACTTCCTGACATGTAAGCATTAAAATTTACTGCTGACAACATGTTACACAGGAGTACATTAATACACTGTAGTACAATCACTGTTTGCATCAGAACCATATTAGCCTGTCCGTGCATCAATGTTATGGATGACAGGGATGTAGCACAGGTATGATATGCACAGGGTTTGCTGTTGGTTTACCAGAGACCTAGGCTGAGCATTACATGTGACACCATGTGTGTGAGTGAGAGGTTTTAATTATTGATATGGCCATGGTGATGTGTGTGTAGGTATGGGGTTGCCCTAGCTGTGTTGTATTGTGTGCGAGTATGCATCCACACAGTTCTGCCATGTGGCTGCCATATACAGGTGTTTGTTTGACAGCTGCAGGCCATACCTGGCAGGGTGAGCAGTTCACCGCCTCTGGCCACGGATATAAGAACTGTGCCTGCCAGGGGTTCCATGGGCCCATCCAGGTACAAGCCATGATACGGTACTCTCCCCTGATTATGACATATGTCTGCTGGAACCAGGTGTCTCCTGGGACTAGCCAGGGCCATGTGTACATGGCCTGCTGTGGTATGGTGTGGACAGCACCCCCCTGCAGTGCTGGGCTGATACTGCAACTGCAGGAGTGGCTTGGTGTCCTTGCACATCCACGTCGACCTCCAGCTGTTGGTGTTGCTGGCCTACGTCCACGTGGCTGTCACACCACTCCCACCACATGCTCGAGCACAGACAAGCCACGGTCGAGGAGTCCCACCATCTCATCCCACTATCTATCCATGACCTCTGTATAATAACGGAGGGCACCTGCAAGATCACGGATGTTGTCAGTAACAGCTGAAAGAGTAGCCCTCTGCAGCCTCAGAGCCTTTCTAGTGTATCATTCCATACATGTCTGCACCTCCATGACAGTCTGAAACATGCGTATTGTGGTACCAGATGTGGCACTTCTGCCAGGGACATGATGACCAGCAGGTCTCCAATGAGCACCCCGATACATCTGCCTATATGGTACCCTGCTGGACATCTGGCTATGGCTGCTGTGTCCAGACACACGTGCCATATATACCACTCTGTCCTGTGCACTGCAACCAACCTCCAACTGTCCCTCTTCTATGTCCACTGGTGATGAGGTAAGTGTAGGCACTGTGACTGTGTGCAGGGATGGGGTGGATAAAAGTGGGATGTCAATCGATGGCGCAGTGTTGGCCTCTGACAGCCCCACCTGTGCCTCAACACACCGATCATCATTTTCAGTGTCTGTATGGACACCAACATCAGATTGCCTGCAGGAGGGACCCTGACCCACCTCGCCACCTGTGAAGAGAAAACAAAAAACGTACTTTAAGACATGTATGTCATTGCTTAACAGTACACACACACACACACACACACACACACACACACACACACACACACACACACACACACACACACACAAACACACCCTGACATTCCACCATAACACTTACCTGTCACTGAGTTTACAGACTGTCCCTAGTTTATTCTCTTAAGTTCCCCATCCTGCATCAGTCTTGTAAACTTTCAGTCAATACCAATCATTAATGTATCATTCTTCTAATAGCCTAGACAAGTGATCAGAACACATGACCTGTTACTCCATGACCTGTTTGACTTGATTGGAGTTTGTCTTACAGTGTACACCCTGGGTTTATCCAGACATCTTGAGCATGGCTCCCATATGTTAGGGGCTACTACAGTCACTCAATAATGTCACTCACTGGAGTGTCATACTTAACTATTGTTCAGTAGATGGAAGATCTGTTGCTCTATTAACTTTGTATGTGGCCTACAGTAATATTTGGAAACACTCTCTAGTTTTGTCTAGTAATTCCCCAATGCATCTGTAGTTCTGCTTATGTGGGTATTCTTTCACTTTTTTGCCGATTGTAATTATAACAATATCCCTGGTGTCTGGTTTCCCTCCCAATGCATGTTCCATGCTACAGACCTTATTATACAATCAGCTGTCCTGAAATTACATGTCAGACAAGTATTCCTGGTGTCTCATGTGTCTGTCCATGTCCATGTAATGCACGATTTCAAAGGGAAGTTGAGAGGTCTGAACAGCCCCACAATCACACATGTGCATACATGGACAAACACACACACATACACACACACATCCTACATACATCAACCCCCTTCCACTCCACCAGATTGCATTTATAGACAAAATAAGCCACACACACACGCACACACACACACACACACACACACACACACACACACACACACACACACACACACACACACACACACTTACAGGTGAGGTTGCTCAAACATATTACCTCCCATTACCCATCTGTCAACATGCATGACATATGGCACTCAACAGCATGCAGTGCAGCTATACTCAATCCCTGCTAGCAACATTATACATCTATGTGATGCATAGGTTGTGTGAGTAGGTGATGCCCCTTCCCCTGGAACACACTGCACCCATGTACACAGTATTACTGTGCACCTGTTCGGCACCCTGGCATGTATTGTGCACCATACCTCACAGGTGTACACATCATTGCTGAATGTGTATTGCTGTGTCAGTTATGTCTGCTCTGCTGCTCACAGCCCCTATGTGTTTGTCCGACACATACTTGGGATGATATGTGAACAGATGTCATTTCTGAATGCCTGATGTCTGATTTACAGATCTAATAATCAGCGGTGCATGTATGGCCAAAACGATACTACACTGACAACCTTCAACCCTTACAGTGGCTATGGACCGTGTACACACTCTTATTGATATATCACCCTCTTCCTTGATATGCCATGGGACCACATTACTGCATATGTTAACATTGCACAAACCTGATATGTGGCACATGACCTGTACAATCAAATGTAGTGTCAAACAAATGTGTTAGTTGTGCAGATGCTGATTGAGATGCATACAATTTGTGGGTGCATATGTGTGCACTCCCTTATCATGATGGTTTGGTGTCACTACTGTTATATGTACTACAGCCGTCACTATTCCTGGCAGGAGTATACTAGCATGGGCCATCTGCATTTGCTAGTATTTGGTCAGTCAGCCCTACAAATGTCCCCCAAGTCTGCATGATTGCAAGGTCAATGCATGTGCACATCCCTTGGAGGTCACACACTGCTATCACTATTGCTGTTGGGTCGGGGTTATGTCTGCCACAGTTCCTGACCTTGACTGTGTGCACATACAGCCATTTGTAGCATCCTTTGGATCTCTGCTTCAGTGAACTGTTGTGTCATGATCACACCCCCTCCCCACCCTCAGCCTTTGTGCAAATGCTTGACAGCTATGGCCTACACATGTGTGTCATTTTGCAGTGTCCCTAAAACTGAACAACATGTGTACCAGCCTAGTCCCTGATAATGAATGGCAAACATACAGGTGTACTCTGGCACCAGCAAGGTACAGATGGAGATGGTGGGCCTGAGGTGGGGTGAGGTGTTGGTTGTGCAACACATGTAGCTTAATTGATACTGTCTGTAGGTTTCCAACATCGTCTTGGTACACCAGTAACCATTGCAATGCATGCCTTTTGGGGACCTTTTGTGTTATGCATACGCTACCTGTAGAGAGGCCTGGCTGATGTTTCCTGTTGTACAACTGTCCCATCTGATTACCCTAACCTGTGGGCCACATGTATGCAGAGTCCAGGCAATTGCTGACATGGGTACTGCACAGCTAGTATTTGCAACACATTCCTGCAACTCCCTCAGTGTTGTGGCATGTTACTAGGCAGCCTGCATGACTGGTTTGCTACATGCAACATCATCTGTTTTGGATGACCATCTGTTTATTTTCTACATTAATCCTGTCCCATACATCCTCGGCACATACATGACTGCCTGTACTGTTTGCATTGTATATGCAATGGTGAGGTATGGCTACATATCCTACTCCTGGGTGCTACCTGTTGGGTATGAGGTTCACACCATGGCATATAAGATGAGTGCAAGCCATGGCTACCTGTTTTGCACTTAAGTGGGCACATTTGATGGCCAAACATCTTGGATAGCAGACCATTTCTTGGTGTGACATTGGGGACCTGTACTTGCAGAAAAGTCCATACTCATGAAGAATTCATGCTGTCAGTACTTCAACAGCTGCTTCCACTATATTTTATCTGGAGTGTATGCGCATATACGCTTCCAGTGTTTGTAAAGGTATGTATTCTCCATATTTGCTGTCCTAACATAGGATTCCATATTACACAATCATTGCTCATGTTAGGACCACATTGCAGGTTGTAAGGGTTGTGGACTGCAGTATTATGATATGCCATAGTGTAGATCTGTAACAGTTGTCATTGTAATGATGGTATATACATTGTTGTAACACTGTATAAGGGTGATGTTTCAGACATGTCACTACTG